>NC_064631.1:445799453-446102483 GCF_023864275.1 Schistocerca cancellata
CTCTGTAAGTTAGGCTCAAATGGCTGTGAGCACTATGGGACTTAACTTCTCAGGTCATGCGTTACCTATCCATTTAGTTCATAGTGTTGTCGCTGTCCATTGCCATTCAAAAATCTTGCGTAAGATCTGCGTGTGACAGTATTGGTGCTCCTGCTAATGCCTTCTTCAACTTCTGAAATTCTTGTTCTGCAGTGTCATCCCATATCCATGACGTGTCTTCACCGGTTAATATGCATAATTAGAGTGTAACTAGACTGTCTATACAGATGAACCTTTTACAAAAACATTATTAGTCTCACAAAGCCTCTGAGAATCTTATTATTATATGGTGTTACAAATTTCTTATTGCCTCTAGTTTTCCTGGGTCTGGTTTTATTCCCTGCCCCTGATATGATATGTTCTAGGAAGACTGTGTGTTGTGTTCCAAATTTGGATTTTTCCAAGTTTCTATTACCCCATGTTCTTTGTTTTCAGTAAGGTATCCAGAATTTCGTTCTGTTTTTCCCACAATGACTCTGCTGCGAGTATGTCATCCACACAACATGCCAATCACTCCTGTAACTCCTTAGATATAATACTTTCTAGACCTCAAATAAAAGCTGCTGATGAAATGTACAGACAGAAGGGGAGTTTTTAAACCTGTAAGCCTTCCAAAAGCAGTAAATGCAGTATACATTTCCTGCATTCAGGACCTAATTCAATTTCCCAAAAGCTAAATCATAAATCTATTGACGAGAATACATTATGAAATTTTTGGAGCATGTCTTCTAGTCTTTCAGGTTGATCTGTTTCTGGAACTATGATTGTGTTAATTTGTCTGAAGTCAAACACCAAACGTATCGTTCCATCCTTTTTCTCCAGAACATGTAGTGGGCTGTTATAAGTTGAGAGCACCTTTCCAATGACACCATCTTGTTTCATTTTATTTAACTCCAAGATTACAGTACATCGGTAACTCAATGGGATGTTATATACAGTTACTCTAAAAGGTTTATGGTCCTTAACCTCGAATCTGTATTGTAGATCTTTAATTTCCCAGGTTTTAGTTCAAATACAATCGCATGCTTGAGTAATATTCCATCTAGTTCCAAACTCTGCTGATCTGTTAACTCCTCTAGATTTTGTATTTTTTTTTCGATCTCTGTGTAAATGTCTTCAAGTAGTCCCAAATCCATAAGTACTGGTTCGTTCACCCATAGATATCGTGGATTATTCTGACAAGCGATATCTCTAACCACTTGCATTTGTAACTGTGTATAATTTACACACATTTCTACATGTCTCAGGTTTTGTTCGAATTTCTAGGTGATTTATCCGAAACTGACACTTCCTCTGTCCATATCCAACAGAGCTTTATGTTGATGAAGAAGTCAGCTCTCATAATAATAACAAAAAATTTCTCTAAGCACTTTGGGACCTAATACCTGAGGCCATCAGTCCCGTAGAACTTAGAACTATTTAAACTTAGGTAACCTAAGGACACCACACACATCCATGCCCGAGGCAGGATTCGAACTTGAGACCGTAGCAGCAGCGCTCCTCCGGACTGAAGCGCTAGAACCGCTCGGCCACAGTGTCCGGCGATAATCATATCGACTGATTTTGTTGGTACTATGATAAAATTCCTTTTTATTACATGGCACTGGCAGTCAAATGCAAGTGTTGTCTGCCTCGTGACGTTCAACGAACGTCCCATAATTGGTCTGTGTACTTCGACCTTTCGTGTTTTTAACATCAATACGTCATTGTCACAATTGTAATGATTGTATAACGGCTCTGATATCGCCGTTAACTCACTTCCGCTATCAACTATTGCGGTAACGACAATATCCTCGACTGTTACACGAAGTATCAGACACATATCTGAAGTACTCTCGTCTTCGACTTCCTCCATTAATATGTCCTCTATTATTTCTTAATTTAACAGATGTATGTGTGTTTGTTCTGTCACAACATGATGTTTATGGACATCCGCTGTAGCGTCATTTTCATCGAGAGTTTGGGGCAAAGTAGATCCCTTTTTTAAATTGTCCAACTTTAGTCTAGCTGCTTCTATATCAGCTTCTAAGGTAACCAATCTAGATTTTAAATCCTCATTTTCACACCATGTTACTACCTTTAAGTTTGTCTCCTCGTCACATAACTGTGTAATCGTGTTTAATTTGGGTTTTAGAGCCTGGCAAGTATTGTTTAAGTGTGTCAGTACTTCACTCTTAGATTCTGCGGAGTCAGATTCTACGTTAAGTGTGTCTGTACTCGCACCCTGATTCAACTCGATATCATATTTGTTATCTGCCACTGAGTGTTGCAGATTCAAATTTTCAGATTTGTCGTCATTTATTAGGATGCTGTTGTCTGCGTTTGGTGTGATGATTACATAGTCTCGGTAATATTGCCGTACTATGTCCTCGTATGTGCAGAAATTGTATACATTTGACTCTGATTTATCAGACTGTTCACATACGTTATTATCTGGTTCGTTTTCCGATACAGACGGCACATTTTCCCTGTCTAGCTGCGAATGCGTTGTCATCCATTTCTGCAGAAGGTGTGTTATCTGCTTGAACTCCTGCGGTACCTAAAGTCAATCCTCACGCTTCCCAGGATTTGGTGGTCGTAATTCAACCTTCATCTGTGGTTCCTTTCTCCGGTAATTTCCCGAGGTATTGGCCTGTGGCTGCGTTCTCGCCCAACTCCCCATCTGCTTCTCTCCATGGACCTGGAGATCGCTGATTAAAGTCAGTCTGTCGTTTATCCCGTCTTCTACAGTTTCCATTCCTGTTTTCGACTATATTCCGCCTGTTCCAACCACTATTAAAACCATATCTATTACGCCATGGTCTAGTGTTTCCACTACTCCTATTTCCGTAATTATTCCCATTTCGTCCAAAATTCAATCCTAATTCTGGCCTACGATCGCTACTATTATTATTATTCTCCTTACTGTTACTCGTTCTTCCAGAATTACTCTGTCCTGAATCGCGACTTCTTTGAACGTCGTTTTCATACATGAACTCCACTTCTCTGAAAACACCTTTGAAAGTTTCTGCCTTATCGTCGCTACGTCCTATCTAGGCTTGTTGATACTTCATTGGTAGTTTATTTTTGCATATTAGGATTAATTCTTCGTCGCTATAAGGGTAATCTAATTATTGGTTCCTTTTAGCCATATCCTCAAAGAATTTGACTAATTTTCTAATGTGACACTGTGTAATAATCCATATTTAATTCTCATTTGAGCCTCAGGAGACTAATATATTGCTATAAAGGCAGCTCTAAACGAAACTTACGAATCGCAAGTTTGTGCTTACTTCTGTATAGTATCAGTAGCACTTCCCTCCATATATGCGCAAATAAAATCTAACTTAGGTTTCAACGGCCAGTGTGTCGGTATTCCTTCTTTAAATTGGTCAATAAATACGTGGGGGTGGAGAATATTTGCATCTTCCTTATAGTGCTGGTATTTCCGCACTGTAAGAAAGTGGTTATCATCAAAACCTCTCGCTTCTCTCAGTGACGTACCTGCTGAAGACTGGAACTTTGTCCTTGGTTTCCGTCAGATCTACGCAAACGTGAGCAACTTGGTTCATTCTCTGACATTTGTGTAATAGAATCACTTGCAGGTCTCATTGTGCAATATGCGTGCATAATGCCCGTTACCGGCTCTGTATCTTGGCGTGCAAGCAATTCTGACTCGTTAGACGACGCGCTGTAGCCAGTCGGTATTCGTCCTACAGTATGTGGCGTTGCGTAACGCGTCACTATGGTTTGAACAGCGTATGTCACGCTTTGTGCTTGACGTACTGATCCTTGCTGCCAACCACGTTCTTTTATTCCAGATTGATCTGTTATTATTTTTTGAGCAAGTGGTCGCAATCCAAACCGTTCCCTACGGTTACCATGATGTTCTTGAGCACGCTCGTTTGGACTAATTTCCCGTTCGCGGTTTGCGGTTTCGGACTGGCATCCACATGTGCCTTTGCGTCTTACGTGACACGTAATTTCACGTACCATTTCTGTCGTATTATCGGCAGCTGTTGATTTTGCGGTATTTACAGTAGTATTCACCGACACTAAAGTGGGTTCTGTCGTCGTCTGCGACTCCTCACTAACGTTTTCAACGTCACCACGAATTTGGATCGACTGTAAAACTTCCGATCTCAGCCGTTGAAATTGGTGTTTGTTTTGCTCCAGTATTTTTAAAATATGGACATCGAATTACTTTAATGCTGCTTTAGTCGTTCTTTTGTGAGACGTCGTCTCAGCGATAACATGTTTCGCCTTCGTCATCGCTTTCATGGCAAAAGCTTCGACTTGTTGTTTAACCATTTTGACACTTTGTTGCGTATCTTCACGTAACGTAAAAATGTCTCTTTGGACAGTGCCAATGTCTGTTCTCAGTTGTTTGTGCCCTGCTGCGAGCGTTTGAGGGCGTGATTTGCGCTTCCACAGTTAAAGTTCGTATTTGATCAAATTGGCCTTGAATATTATCACGCGTTTTCTTTTATTTCCTTGTTAGTTCCTTGGGAATACTTTCCTTAATTTTCCTTATTCCTTGGATGTTACTATCACCTTTGCACGCAACAGAAAGTGATCTGACCCACACTCTACACCTCTGTAGACTCAATCATTATTTGTTCTCATGTTGGAATTTTAATTTTGAATACAGTAGTATGTTATTGACCTGATACTTCTAGAAGGACTTTCCCATCTCACCTAACCAAAAATTAAACACGTACTTGGCGCTTCAAAACGAGTTGGAAGGATAAAATTCATTTAAGCAAATCTATCGTATAACCGATAATAGGCTATTGGAGTCAGTCTGGGAAGTCACAGAAACAAATAGAAAGAGATTTAGCAACTTGCCCATGAAAAAATAAGGAAGTAAGAGAAAGGACACAGATTGATAGTAGTATTATGGCAAAACTAGAACAAAGACAGCTAGAAAGGTTAGGGCGCGTCAAAAGAACGGATGAAGATAGATGGCCCTAGAGAGTAGTTCGATGGCAACCTCTCGAAAGGAGAAAAAGAGGAAGACTGTGGAAAGTGTGACTGTGTGTGCGTGAATTCCTAAGGGACCAAACTGCTGAGGCCATTGGTCCCTAGACTTGCACACTACCTAAAGTAACTTAAGCAAACTTATTCTAAGAACAACACACACACCCATGCCCAAGGGAGGACTTGAACCTCCGCTGGGAGCGGCAGAATGTGTGACTAAATTATATCGAGGAAGCGACCAAGAGAAGAGAAGTGGAAGAAGATGAGGAAGAATGGCGAGATCGGTGCATTGGGCGACACAGATGTGGCAAGCGGCTACAGGTCTTAGAAATTCATAACAAGAAACGATACATAAAGATAGTTCTAGAGCCAGATTGATGGTGCTGGGGAGAGAAGGAAGACTGTATTTTTGAATTCTACAAAAAAGGGGGCTTTACTAAACTGCAAATCTGTGTTGCAAATTGTCTTACATATAAAGTATCGTCTAAGTCTCATTGCTTCTTGCTCTTTTCCCAAATTTATTCTGTTTTTTTTTATATTTTCAGCCCCTTTTCCATATTACCATCGAGCGAGGTGGACTGGTTAGCACAGTGGACTCGTATTCGCAAGGTCGACGGTTCAAATCCGCGTTCGACCATCCAGACTGGAGTTTACTGCGGTTTCCCTGAATTGTTTAAGGCCAGATCCAGGGTGGTTTATTTGATTTCCTTTCCCATCCTTCCCTAATCCGAGCTTGTGCCGCGTCTCTAAATTACATCAAACTCTAAATTTTCAACATTTACTTCCATATTATCCGACTTTTTCATTATAACCTCCATTTGAAATTTCTTCAATTTCGTTTGTTTTGAATCAGAAAATCTTTCTAAACCATTATTTACAAGTTATGATAACAATAAGTTACAGATACTTTTCTTTTTGTTTTTGGGCATGTTTATCATTCTAGCAGTAAATCACGCTCACAAATGTAGATTTTATTCCATAATGGCAGAATCTCTTATACATCTACACACGTCTTATCAGAACTGTGATGCGGAAAGGGGTGCAACAACGGTAAAAACCACGTGCTTCGTCGCATCCCCCTAGGAGTCTATTGTAAGGACGGCCATCTGAATCTCCTGGCATTCTCTGTCACATATCACCGAATGCTCAATACCTGAGTAAGTGACTAACTTTCAGAACGAAAGAAACTATCTACAACAAACAATTCGGAACATGCTTCTTGGGTCTAGCTGCATTCCAAGTCTGACGCTCTTGTTGGTACGCTGAAATGCTACCGTCGGTACTTGTGAGTGTCAAGCTTTGGAAACTGGTAATTTGTGGTAAAGTCTTATGGGACCAACTGCTGAGGTCATCCGTCCCTAAGGTTACGCACTACTTAATCTGACTTAAATTACCTTACGCTATGGACTACGCACACACCCATGCCCTAGGGAGGACTCAAACCTCCGACGGGGGGATTCGCGCGGACCGTGACAAAGCGCCTAAGACCACGCGGCTACACCGTGCGGCTCAAGAGTTGGTAAAATGGGTAAAGTGTTTGTAAGACCTAAAAAGCAAAAAGAGGACATACTTTCGTCAGGGCCACGGAGGAAGATGACGTACTGTACTTATCCAAAGTCTTTAAGGGAACCCAGTTATCGGCAAATACGAGTCTGCTGACGTTACTCGATCATGCTGCCTTTAGTTTTGCATTCTAGGGATATTTACTGTTTTGGGTAGTGCTCTTTAAGTTGCATAATGTTGATTTCAACAGAAATTTTGTAGTAATTTTATGGTCGTCTGTAATAATGTTCAAAACACAAACTCTACGAAATGATACTATTGAAGCTTTTAAGAATTTTCCTGTACATCCATTATAATAGCCAGCCAACACATGTACAAACAAATAACTAACTAAATCAAAGAATCTTCAGTTCAACAGATTTATTATTGAACCGATGAACAATTGACAGTTAACATGATGAATCCTTTCTTGGAATTTTGTTAACAATCATTTTATTGTGGTAGGTTTAGACTCTTCTTGCTAGGAAATACATTCAATGAATTCTTCCTCGATAGATTGCCAGACTCTTGCAATCGAGAATTGTTTTATCCAGAATACTGAAGACGTAAAATTGTCTCTCTGTTTTACAACAAATAAACTTTGTCTTAAGCAGTTGCTCGCGTTTGGTGTATATGCTTCCTGTTCCAGCAATAAAACATTTTACTAAGATGGTTTCGTATCAATTAAACGTGAATTTCGTTTCAAATGGCTAGTAATTGCCATATATAAGCAGCAGAATTTACTCTCGTTTTCTAACAACTTCCACCACCTAATCAAGTCGGAAACTGAAGTCTTGCAGATGCCATCGCTCTCGCACTTCCCGTTCACATAACCTGCCATACATTATCATCATCATCTTGGACAGTTTCCAGCCACTGGCTGGGTCTGTCGGGAACACAAGCCTCTCCATCGTGTTCTGTCTTTCCACCATTCCCCCTCTTCCACCTTCGTCCAGTTCTCTCCTCTTCTCGTCACACATTCCTTCACTCCCTTCACCCATCTATCTCTT
The DNA here is from genome assembly GCF_023864275.1 of Schistocerca cancellata. Classification (NCBI taxonomy): domain Eukaryota; kingdom Metazoa; phylum Arthropoda; class Insecta; order Orthoptera; family Acrididae; genus Schistocerca; species Schistocerca cancellata. The sequence goes on from NC_064631.1 coordinate 445,807,004, forward strand.
GGTCTTCCTCTGGGCCTCTTCCCCTCCAGTTGCAGATCAAACATCCTCTTAGGAATTCTTCCCTCATCCATTCTCTTCATGTGTCCATACCACTGCAGTCTTGATTTTTCTATCCTGTCCTGTACTGGTTCCTCCTTTAGTCTTTCCCTCACATACACATTTCGCAATCTGTCTCGTCTTGTTACACCCAACCTGCTCCTCTGGAACTTCATTTCGCTAGCCTGTATTCTACTTTTGTCGCTTTTGTGCATTACCCATGTCTCACTTCCGTATGCCAATATGGGGACAAAGTAGGTTCGGTATATAATTCCCTTGGATTTCTGTGGCACCTCCTTGCTCCAAATAAGCCCCCTAATGCATTTGTAGAACTGCCCTGCTTTTCTGCACCTTTCATTTATTTCCATTGCGTTTCCCCCCTTACTTTCAATCACGCTTCCCAGGTACTTGAAGTTCTCTACCACTTGTAGTTTTTCCCTTCCACAAGTTATATCCACATTTGGCCTATTCGTCTTCCTTGTTGTGACAATTATTTCACTTTACTTTGCAGAGAAATGCATTCCATATTGTGCTGCCGTTGCCTCCCATGCATCTAACTGCTCTTGCACCTCCTTCTCGCAATTTCCCCATAACATCAGGTCATCGGCAAAAAGCACTGCTTTCATTTTATGATCTCCAATTGCATCTGACACTTGCTGTAGGATTTCATCCATAACAATAATAAACAATAAAGGCGAAAGTGCACTTCCCTGTCGCAGCCCATTTTCCAGCTTGAACCATGCAGTACATTCCCTCCCCACTTTCACACAACTCTCACTTCCCTCATACATTTTTCTGACTTTTCGTGTTATCTCTTCATCTATCCCTTTTGCGTTCAGCACATCCCAGAGCTTGTCCCTACAGATACTGTCATACGCCTTCTCAATATCTAAAAAGGCCATGATTAAGTCCTTCCCGTACTCATAGTGCCTTTCCTGCAGTTGCCTTACCGCAAATATGAGGTCCGTTGTTGATCTTCCCGGTCTGAAACCATACTGCTCCTCTTGCAGTCTACTTTCAATACTGCTTCTTATTCTCTTCTCCAGGATCTTTTCATAGATTTTTCCACAGTGGCATAGCAGGGTGATTCCTCTGTAGTTCTCACATCTCCTTTTATCCCCTTTCTTGAAGATCGGGACTATAATTCCTTTCTTCCAATCCTCAGGAATTCTGTTCTCCTTCCACACCACCCTCAGCACTCTGTATAGCCACTGGGTTCCTACTTCTCCTGCTGCTCGTATCATATCCACTGTTACTTCGTCCCAACCTGGTGCCTTGCCCCCTTTCATCCTCTTTATGGCTTCTTCCACTTCATTCCAAGTTAGATCATCAATTTCCCCACTATTATCATCGTCTGCTGCCTTAGGCTCTCCATCGCTGTTAGTTACCCGCTTGGCGGCATTCAACAGATCTTCAAAGTACTCCTTCCAAATCTTTTTGAGCTCATGCATTTCCTCCACAACTCTTCCATTATTATCCATGATCCTCAGGCACTCGCTTCTGTCCTTCCTCTTATTTCTTACCATGGTGTAAAGTACTTTTTTGTTCCCTTCACTGTCCTCTTCTAACATTCTTGTCCATTTTTCCATCCACTTCTTCTTCTCCGCCCTTACTATGGTCTGTGCCGCTTTCTTGCTTTCCTTATATTTTACCCTAGCTTCCTCTGTTCGGGTCTGGAACCATTCTCTGAAGGCTTTGTTCTTTCGAAGTACTGCCTCTTTACATATGTTGTTCCACCATGGGGTTTCCTTACTTCTCATCTTTGTGCTAGTTCTTCCGCACACAATCTCAGCTGCCTCAACTAGGGCCCTCTTAAAATCTCCCCATTCTTCTTCCACTGTTCTCTGATCTTCCTTTGGCAGCTTCTTCCTGATCAGTGTCTGGTACTGGGTCCTCCGTTCATCCTCTTTCAGCATCCATGTCTTCAACCTTTTCTCCTGTATATCTGTTGCCCTCCTATCTTTTTTCTCTCTCAGGGTGGCTACCAACAGCCGATGGTCACTGTCTAAGGCCTCAGATGGAACGACCTTACCATCTGTGAGGCTGCTCATCATCTGCCTATCCACTAGTACATAGTCTACTACTGAAGTTTGGGACCAGTCCCCACTGTACCAAGTTATTTTGTGACTACTTCTCTTCTTGTACCAGGAATTTGCGATCGTCAGCCCATTCCTCTTGCAGAATTCCAGCAACAATTTTCCTTCTCTATTTCGGTTCCCCCAGCCCTCTGGTCCCATTATCTCCTCGAATCCTTTCCTGTCTGTGCCAACATGTGCATTGAGGTCCCCTATTATAATCTGATTACCTCCATTTAGCTGCTTTTGCATGTCATCTTCAAATTCCTCCTTCTCCTTTTTTGTACACCCCACCTGTGGGGCATATGCTTGGATGATTTCAATGCTTTTTCCTTTCACTCGTACTCTGGCTTTTATCATTCGATCATTGATACCTTCCACCTCCTCCTGCAGACCCTCTCTGACCACTATTGCCACTCCATTTCTTCCCCTCTCATTCCCTATCCAGTACAGTTTACATCCTTTACTTAGTGGTTTTTCACCAACTCCTCTCCACCTAGTCTCAGCAAGTCCCAAGATGTCCAATTTCCTCCTTTCCATCATTTCTACAATTTCTTGTAACTTCCCAGTTAGAGTCCTTACGTTTAAGGTGCCCAGTCGTAAACCATCTCGTAATCCTTTTCCATTGCTTGGTCGGTTTCCTTTAAATCCGTTCCGTGATCCGAGGCATGTTACCTTTTTAAAAGCAGTTGATTTATCCACTACTGGCTTGCTAGGCCTATCGCAGCTTCACCAGAGCCATACATGTTGGCGTAAAAAGAGAATTGTGTACCATTTATTTTATCAATTAGCAGGCATATGTCGACATAACAGGCTGTCAGTTATTACAGAATTGTGAAGGGATAATACGTTCTACATTAAATGGTTAAAAAAAAAAAGTTGAGATGGTGTGAAATCTTATGGGACTTAACTGCTAAGTTCATCAGTCCCTAAGCTTACACACTACTTAACCTAAATTATCCTATGGACAAACACACACCCATGCCCGAGAGAGGACTTGAACCTCCGCCGGGAGCAGCCGCACAGTCCATGACTGCCGCGCTCCAGACCGCTCGGCTAATCCCGCGCAGCATTAAATGGTTCAAATGGCTCTGAGCACTGTGGGACTTAACATCTGAGGTCATCAGTCCCCTAGAATTCAGAACTACTTAAACCTAACTAACCTAAGGACATCACACACATCTATGCCCGAGGCGGGATTCGAACCTGCGATCTTAGCGGTCGTGCAGTTCCAGACTGAAGTACCTACAACCACTCGGCCACACCGGCCGGCATCTGCATTAAAAATGGGTCGAAGCTATGAGATCATATTAATGTTACAAAAAAGTTGAGTCAAGGTTGCAGTACCTACCCCTCTTGTTCAATTTGTGCGGGGAAGTTGCTCTCCGAAGATGAAAGAACAGATATCGAGGAATGGAAGTAATTGATAATGATGTACACGTCTACAAGCGTTTTCATTAAGTTTTGTTGATGATAAAGCCATTCCAGTGGAACATAACTGCGTTCTTGGCTTCATGATTTGAAGGTTATGTTATGTATATAACAAACGGCTGCTACAAAAGAGCTTAACGAACCCGAATATGTACCTAATTAGAACACTGTATTGGTATCAGGATCAGCAACTCTATACATTCGTAATTTATTAATTAAGGTTTCCGTCAGAGCTACAAAGAATATTTTTATTAGTGACTAGTTTCGAACATTTTCCTTCATTCTCAAACCATTACCTACATTAGAAAATGCAATATAATTAATAGTGAAGCTATGAAAATGCAGGTACGTCATAAAAGATTTATTACCCAGCTATTATCAGTGCACACAAAATGTCATGTTTTGTTGATAACGTTATACCTTCCAACGTAGATAATAGTTACAAAATGGACAAAATTGTCCGTAACTAGTCACTAATAAAGATATTCATCAGGTTACTTTCCATTACGAAGGTGGGTGGACTCAGCGACAGTGATATGATTTATAAATGACAGTATTCAAAGAACTGTGACTGACGCCCGAACAACAGGGAACTGACATGCATTGAGACTAGAAAACAGAGCACTGAAATTGCTAGGCACTCTCCGAAATCTGGATATGCCAAATAAAACCTGCAAAAATGGACGACTGATGGTTGTGTGTGACGTTTTATTGACATATAGTAAGTACGGATTCAGAAAATATCGTTCTTGTGAAACACAACTAGCTCTTTGTACTCATGAAGTAATAAGTGCTATCGACAGGGGATGTCAAATTGATTCCATATTTTTGGATTTCCAGAAGGCTTTCGACACCGTTCCTCACAAGCGTCTTCTAATCAAACTGCGTGCCTACGGAGTATCGCCTGAGTTGTGCGACTACATTCGTGATTTCCTGTCAGAAAGGTAATAGTTTGTAGTAGTAATAGACGGAAAGTCATCGAGTGAAACAGAAGTAATATCCGGCGTTCCCCAAGGAAGTGTTATAGGCCCTCTTTTGTTCCTGATCTATATTAACGACATAGGAGACAATCTGAGAAGCGGTGTTAGATTGTTTGCAGATGATGCTGTCATTTACTGTCTTGTAAAGTCATCAGATGATCAAAACTACTTGTAAAATGATTTCGATAAAATATCTGTATGGTGCGAAATGTGGCAATTGACCCTGAATAAAAACAAGTGCGGAGTTATTCACATGAGTACTAAAAGAAATCAGCTAAATTTCGATTATGCGGTAAGTCACACAAATCTGAAGGCAGCAAATTCAACTAAATACTTAGGGATTACAATTACAAATAACCTAAATTGGAACGATCACATTGATAATTTTGTGGGTAGAGCAAACCAAAGACTGCGATTCATTGGCATAACACTTAGAAGGTGCAACAGGTCTACCAAAGAGACTGTTTATACTACGCTTGTCCGCCCTATTCTGGAGTACTGCTGTGCGGTGTGGGATCCGCATCAGGTGGAACTGACGGATAACATTGAAAAAGTACAAAGAAGGGCAGCTCGTTTTGTATTATCGCGAAATAGGGGAGATTGTGTCACAGACGTGATACGTGAATTGGAGTGGCGATCATTAGAACAAAGGTGTTTTTCTTTGCGACTGGATCTTCTCATGAAATTTCAATCACCAGTTTTCTCCTCCGATTGCGGAAACATTCTGTTGGCACCCACCTACATAGGGAGAAATGATCATCACGATAAAATAAGAGGAATCAGGGCTCGCACGGAAAAATTTAAGTGCTCGTTTTTCCTGCGTGCCGTTCGAGAATGGAATGGTAGAGAGACAGTATGACGGTGGTTCATTGAACCCTCTGCCAGGCACTTTATTGCGAATAGCACAGTAATCACGTAGATGTAGATGTGCTTTATCATTTACAAATAAAAATACTAATTTTACAGCTCTGATGAAAATTACTAAGCGCGAATATCAGCTAGTGAATAGTGATGCTAGGTTTGAAATACACAACAATGACGGTTGGCTATCAGACAGGTAGAAAAATTTGAATATTTTTGGGCATATAACGACAAAAGTCGATTTCGTTATACAGAATAGAGTAACGCTGAAAAGTAATAGGATGCATGAATATCTTTTGGTGAGGAAAGAACATTTATAACAACAGTAAGTAAAGAACAGATAGACTAATAGTTCAATATGTCCTATGCAATTGCTCATACCTACAAATTTTAAACAACGATTTCAAAAGAAGGCTAATAGTTGTGGAAATAAATTGTTAACGAAGGAGTGCCAGAATATCAAAACTAGAGAAAACAACTAATGATGAAGTAAGAGCTAGAGTGAGAATAAATGGAACAGGGATAGTATTAAAAGAAATTAATTAAAGTGATATAGACATATTTTGTTGGGAATGCGAAACCATCGATGGGCTAAGAACGTTATTGCAGCAGCAATAAGAGAACATCATATTTGTCTGTGAACTGACGCAGGTTTTTGTAAAAATCGACTTATTTTAAATTCCCTCTGTGCCCTTTACTTTAAACTCCTAAATATTGTTCATGTTTGGGCATTCATCAGACACAGCCCCGTGTTTTATTAATTGTCTAGATTGAATTTCCACCATCATTAGTAAGGATAGGAACTGCAACTGCTGTGTTCAGATGCGAGCTGAGTTGGTGTTGGCTCCAGGCGACTTTGGCCTCGGTCACGAACCTTGAGGCTGCCAGTGGGCTTCAATGTGGGGAGCTGAACGTCGATATACAAGGGACGCCCAGCACGTCTCATGTGGAAACCTATCAGTCCACTACTGTGGCCACCCTGGGTGTTGACTGCTCTGAGGGTGATCGCTCACCCGTAGTTGAGAGGGAGGTTGTACCATGGTGCGGCAAGCAGCAAAAAACAGTCTCAGAGCTTGTGGTGGGGAGGTGTCGGAGGCAATCGAAGGACCTCCTCGGTTTCTTTGACATCTACGTCGTATGCGCTATCTGAGGCTAACAAAAACCCTGAGTCAGGTGCAGTCGATCACTTTTGGCGTGGATAACAATGGCGACGTGTCATGGCATGGCAGTAGTAGTCGCTAGAGAGAGCTGGTACCACATAGGGACACACAAGTCACCTAATTCCCGTAAATTTTGGAGACAGGGGTGATGAGGTCTCCCAGATGTGTTCGGTAGGGTTCAGATCTGGCATTTTGGGGTAACCAGCACATCAATTGGAACCTGCCACTGTATTCCTCGAACCACTCCATCGCACTCCAGGCTTTGTGACATGGCGCATTATCTTGTTGAACAACGTCACTGCCTTCAGGCAGGAGACATGAGCGTCATGAAGGGTTGTACATGGTCTGCAACCCGTGTATGATACTCCCTGGCCGTTACAGTGCTTTGCACGAATTCCACTGGACCATAGGATGCCTACATGAATGTCCTTAAGAGCATACTAGAGCCGTCGCCAGCTTATCTCCGTCCTGCAGTACTGGTGTCAAGGAGCTGTTCCCCTGGAAGACGACGTATTTGCGTCCTCCCATCGGCATGATGAAGAAGGTACCGTGATTCATCGGACCATGAAATGCTCTGCCACTATGCCAACATTCACTGCTGATGGTCAGTTTCCCATCAAAGTAGTGGTTGCCGATGCTGTAGTGTTAACTTTGCCACATGCATTGGTCCTCGGTTGCGGAGGACCATCGTTAGGAGAGTTCGGTGTGCTGCCGAGCATTAAAGTCTGGTGTTAGTTGCGTAACGGTTCACCGCTTATCCTGTTTTACCAGTCTGCCCAGCTCACAATATCCGACATCTGTATGAGGGGTGACTGCCCAACCCCACAACGTTTGGACGTGGCTTCACCTTGGTTTCGCTTCGTGTTGAAGATACTCACCACATCACTTCATGAACACCCAACATGTCGTGTAGTTTCCGAAATTCTTGTGCCGAGCCTCCGGGATATCAAAATATGTCCTCGGTCAAACTCAGATAGATCTCTCGCCTTCTCCATTCTACACACGGACAGCATGCTCACTGATACGACATGCACCGTACCTGTGTTTGACTAGCAGTCGTTCCTCGGATGGTTTCACTGCTGTCGCTTGGAGGGATTTACATCGATAGTAAGTCGGTGGTTATAACGTTTTGGCTGACCAATGTAGGGGCCCTTATGGATATGGCTGCTAAGAAGAGTAAGGAATCCAGTGTGCAAACTGTGTGCATACCGAAAGGAGTCATTCCAGATCTGGAATGGATACTCCTGGATGCCATGAAGAGCACAGGGTGCAACCACCTGCAGGCGATGGCTCATATCGCTACTAGCTATTTGAGTCGGTTTTGATCACAAGAGATTCTGTCTGGTTCTGGGCAGCTAGCTGAAATGGTAAAGACCGCCAGTCTTTCTCGCTCAATGAAGGCGGATTTACCACTTGTAGCATCGTCAACAGAACCGATACTGGTCTTTTGGTCCAGGGTCATATGTAGGGTCAGAATCTGAGGCGGAGACGGTTCTGTAACTGTGTAGGATGCAGATTTCTCGACTTGCGCCCTAAGCTGGTGCGTTTCCCCACTCCAATTAATTAATCAGGGTCAAATAGAGACAGAAGCGGCTACAAAGATAGCGGGGTTTGTAGGGAGGGGATTGAGCGGTTTCTTACACAACAGAGTCTCGGGTAGCTACAGAAAGGGCGTCAGTCTAGAAGGGTACAGCACAAATACAGGAAGAAGGTAGGCCTCACAACAATCGTAGCTCTGTTGGGAAAGAACCAGAGCTCCAAGCGCTAGAAGCAAGCACTGAAGCTCAAATCATTACAGGTACCGAATGCTGGTAAAGACGGAAATATGTTCAGCCCAAATTATCACAAAGAGACAGCAAAGGACTTGGAAGAGCAGTTGAACGTAATGGACAGTGTCTTGAAAGGTGGATATAAGATGAACATCAACAAAAGCAAAACGAGGATAATGGAATGTAGTTGAATTAAGTCGGGTGATGCTGAGGGAATTAGATTAAGAAATGAGACAGTTAAAGTAGTAAAGGCGGTTTGCTATTTGCGGAGCAAAATAACTGATGATGGTTGAAGTAGAGAGGATATAAAATGTAGACTGGCAATGGCAAGGAACGCGATTTTGAAGAAGAGAAGTTTGTTAACATTGAGTATTGGTTTAAGCATCAGGAAATCTTTTCTGAAAGTATTTGTATGGAGTGTAGCCATGTCCGGATGTGAAACATGGACAATAAACAGTTTAGACAAGAAGAGAATAGAAGCTTTCGAAATGTGGTGCTACAGAAGAATGCTGAAGATTAGACGGGTAGATCACATAACTAATGAGGAGGTATTGAATGGAATTGGGGAAAAGAGGAGCTTGTGGCACAACTTGACAAGAAGAAGGGACCGTTTGGTAGGACATGTTCTGAGGCATCAAGGGATTACAAATTTAGCATTGGAGGGCAGCGTGGAGGGTAAAAATCATAGAAGGAGACCAGGAGATGAATACACTAAGCAGATTCAGAAGGATGTAGGTTGCAGTAAGTACTGGGAGATGAAGAAGCTTGCACAGGATAGAGTAGCATGGAGAGCTGCATCAAACCAGTCTTAGGACTGAAGACCACAACAACAACCATGTTCAGAAAGGATTTATTAAATACAGTTGGCGGTGGGGTGTTTATTTCTGGCAGAAGTAGTCTACCCTGTAGCGAAACTGAAGTAGGTAGTTATAAGTTAGTAGGTAAGTAGAGGTTATATTTAGTAGCCGAAATAAACTAATAACTGGTCCTTTCACCGAAGGCCCCCAACTCACTCAGACGATGCAGTTGGTGAACAGTTCAAAGAAAAACTGAATCTCGTTAAGAATATTTGCCCTGCTCTTACAGTTATAGTTGGTGGTGAATTCAATCTACCCTCGATATATTGCTGAAAAAACATGTTTATAATTCGGTGTTAGGCTTATAACGTTGGCCGAAATTCTACTGAATTCTTTTCCAGAAAATTATTTTAAGCAATTAGTTCAGGAGCCCTGTCGAAGTGTACGAATAAATGGTAGCGAAAACATCTTGACCTATTAGCAGCTATTAAACCCGGAAAAATTGGGGACATCGTGATGCATATAGGGATTAGTGACCACAAGGTTTGTTGTAGCGAGACTGAATACCGTAAAATCCGTACCAACCAAATATAAGCGCAAAATACCTCTATTAACAAAAATCGGTTGGTACCTTCCTAAGAGAGTCTCCACTCATTCTCAACAGAATATGTAAGCGTAGAAAAGGAGTGGTTTGAATTCAATGAAATAGCGTCGACGGCAATTAACAGAAATATACGAAATAAATTATTAAGAGATGGTACTTTAATTGACTCCTCCCCCCCCCCTCCCCATGGAAGAGTTCAGAACACTGTTGCAAAAGCAACGAGAAAAGCATGCCAAATTTAAAAGAACGTAAAATACGTAAGATACTCAAGATCAGCGAAGTTGTACAGAAACTCCAAATTTAGCGTGAACTTCAATGTGAGATACTTTTAAAAGTTTTCACAACGAAACTCTGCCTCGAAATATGGCAGACAACCGAAAGAGACTGTGGTCGTATATAAAGTACACCAGTGGGAAGATGCAATCATTACCTTCACTCAACGATAACAATGCTGATGTCAATTATGAAAGTTCCACTAGCAGAGCCACTTAACACCGTTTAATATTTTGTTGATCTTCAGCAACTGTAGTTGTATATATCGAGAGAAAGTGTCTACAAGCAGCTGCAACTAGTTGCTGATTATTTCGATACACAAACACGGTTCCGGAATTACTCACAACAAAAGACGAAGAAAATATTCCAAAATTTTAACTAAAAGCAAATGACAACTTAAGTAACATAGAAGTAGATTCTTCAATGCAGCTAAGCAGCTCAAATCACTTAATACAGGCAACGCCTCCGGTCCAGCTCGTGTGCCAGTCAGATTTCTTTCATGATACGCTTATACAATAGAACTTTATTTAGCAAATATATACAACTGCTCATTCGTAGAAGGATCCGTACCTAAAGATTGGGTAGTGGTCCAAGTCACACCAATATCCAAGAAGGACAATACGAGTAATCCGCTGAATTACAGACCACATCAGTAATGTCGATTTGCCGTAGGATTTTGGATCATATATTGTGTTCGAACGTTATGAATTACATTGAATCAAACAGTTTATTGACAAACAACCAACAACCTCCTTATCGTCCACAAAATGTCTGCCACGAATGGTATCCTTTAATGGTCCGAATAGCTGGAAGTCCGAGAGTGTTAGGTCATGTGTGTCAGGTGTGACAGCCGTGGATTGTCTCCCCGACCACTGCAAATCGTGGAGCTCCGCCGAAAACGCGTTCAGATGACCTCACCCTAAATGTTCAGTGACTAAATGTACTTGTGTCGACAGCACATACTCCATAGACTTTGCACAAGCGTTTGTGAATATTCCCCACAGTTTCTTTCTCTGTAGTGAGAAATTCAAAGACGGCATGTTGCTTGTAACGTATGTCACCTACAGATGCCATTTTGAATCTTTCCTGCAGCTACGATATTTGTCGTAAGTGACGGAAACTTGGCACGCTCACTCAGGAGACTTCAGATAATACATATGTAGCGTTTAGCATTCGTAGCATTATTTTCGGCTGAGAAAAAAATGCGGTGCATTACTTTCTGGGCAACTCTAGTATAGTCTGCGGACGCTAACTCGTCTTCAGTTCACTACCAGCAATGGAGAGTGAAACTTTGACAATGCCAGCCACTCGTGCTGACGAAACTTCAGAAAAATCATCGGCCGAAGAACTCGAAGCAGAAGCCAACAGGCAGTTTGTCAGCTAAGAATAAATTAAACTAGAACGATCTCATAGATGACGATGTGGGGAAAGCAAACCAAGATTACGAATTAGTCAGAACACTTAGAAAATGAAACAGGTCTACTGAAGAGACTTCTAATACTACGGTTGTCCGTCCGCTTCTGGAGTATCGCGGTACGCCTGCTTATGTGGGTGGTAACGTGTTTGCCTCCCTTGCAAGTGGGTCCTGATTCGATTCCCGGCCGGGATGGAGATTTTCTCCGCTCGTGGACTGGGTGTTGTGTAGTCTTCATCATCATTTCATCATCACCGACGCGCAAGTCGCCCAATGTGGCGGCGAATAAAATAAGACTGCATTTGGCGGCCGAACTTACCCAAATGGGGCCTTCCGACCAACGATGCCATACTCTCTTTTCATTTTTTTCTTTTTTTCATTATCGCCGAGTAGTGTGGGGTCCACATCAGACAGAACTTACAGACGACATCTATAAAGTTCAGAGAAGTCACCTCGTTTGTATTGTCGCGAAACAGGGGAAACTGTGCCTCGGATATGATATATGATACGCAAATTGGGGTGACAATCACTAAAATAAAGGCGTTTTTAGATGCGGCATTACCTTGTTATGAAATTTCCATCACCAAGTCTAGTCAGAGTATGTTGTTGGCCCTCCTCCCACGTAGGGAGAAACGATCATCATAATGAAAGAAGAGAAATCAGAGTTCGCACTGGAGGATTTAAGTGTTCTTGTTCCCAAGCGCTGTTAGAGAGTAGAATGGCGGAGAAATAGCTTGAAGGTGGTTGGATGAATCCTTTGCCAGGCAAATAATTGTAAATTACGGAATAATAGTGAAGATGTAGCTCTGTCAGCCGTAAACTTGCCAATTGTGAATTGGGTTCTACCTTCGCCAATTAAAATATTTCAAAATTGGAATGGAATCAAGTTCGTAAGTCTCCCTGGTTGGCGTTTTAAACGGCGCAGCAGAACATTTAGAAAATGTAACTCGTGATCTGATAACCGCTCTATGCTGTAAGAGTAATTTGAAAAACTCTGACTTGTTCTCAGAATGTTTCTAGGTTCTAGTCGTACAATAAGCGAAAATGAACATTCCAGTTTAGTGATGAAATCACGTCAACAGCCGCTGAAAAAGACAACTGGTGATATAGTAACTATAGGGAAAACAAGCGATGTGATATATTAAAAAGGGATCAACACATTAGAAGCTCAAAACAATTTCGTATATTTGAAATCGTTTACAACAACAGTCCACGATAATGATAGCCAGGCTTCTCCTAGCCCCTCTCGTAAAAACCTGAAGGCTGCGCCTTCTTTTATTACACGCATAACGCAAATATAAACATCGACATTTTTGTCACAAACCTTTATTGAAAATTTTACACTAAAATATTATTTAAAGGGGAAATTACATAGAGCACGACTCTCTTGGAAAAACCGCATCAACGAAATATGCCCTGAATAGATAGTCTTGGGAAAATGTAAGGAAAATAATATTAGTACATGATATTTGAATTAAATAATGGTTTAATAACTATCCTGCGTATAACAATGCCCCGTTTATTTGTACAGAAGACAACGTAAGCCAGATCTAGAAAAAAGCCCTTGAAACGTATCTTTGGAAACAAATAATTAATAAAACTGTTCCGTTCCATCCTGTCGCAATCATCTGCCTGCGGCCGCTACGAAAGTGCTCATCGAGATTACGACTCTTTCTTACTCATCCTTTAATACTCATTTTCGTAGAATCACAAATTCACGTGAACACACCTGGTTTCCCTCAGATACAGTTACATGCCTGGGACACATGCTCCAGTACCGTGTACAAATTGTTGATGGTTGTAAAATACGGGTAACTTCAAATGTGCCCTAGCCAGCAGTTCACGATTTTAAGCTCAGATAAAGGGGAATGCCCTTCTGTTGAGCCTGCTGTACCGATCCATCGCTCGTTAAACGTTCAGGTTATCTCCTGTCGTAACAGGGGTGTAAAAAGGGATGCTCCCCAAGCGTGGATGAACAACATTCTGTGTCTCTCTGCAAGCGTAACTTTAGACAACCGCGCAGTTAACACGTCTTACACAAAGGGACTATTAAGAGCACCTGTTACTTTGTCCAGTAAAGTTTGTAACACCAAAAGTCTGTTCTCAATAATTCCCCCCACACAACGATACTATGCGAACCTGATGCCTTGCCTACACAGTCGCTCGAGGATTTGCTTCTGGCCTGACGTGGTTGTCGCGGCTATTTATTATCCTACTCCATATGAATCGCTCCATATCCGCAAAGAAAATGCAATCAGTGTACTTCGAGTCTTCTGCATCTCATCTACGATGCAACATATCCAACCTTACATCAAATTTTAGGAGAAAAAAACACAGTGGCAAGATATTAGCCCCAGAAATCGATTCCACGCGAAATTATGGACTGTTATACTGATAATACCCCGTTGTAACGTACAGTTTTTAAGCACGCTCGCACACAGGTTGTTTGTCACATTGCTTTGTTCACTATCTCGAAGTGCGCTGTTTCTAACCTTTGAATGGGGCTGGAAATCTCTTCATTTTGAACATTTTTATCTTGAGATTCACAAATGTAGTGTACATGAATGAAATTAAGGAGTGCGTCATTCGGGAACTAGCGTAGCTCTATTTAATCATCGACGTTGTTGCGCTTGTAGATCGAAATCATTAACCTCATTTCATAATAATTCTTCAGCATATTGTAATGTTATGTGAACCTCACTGACCGTTCTTTATTAAGCATTTTGTGCCTGATTTTATTCTGAGAAACTCAGTAATGTATGTAAATACCGTAAATGTAAATGTGATTCAAAAAGTACTTGAAGGGAAGCGCAGCTGGACAGCAAGAAACTCTTTAGCGCGCAATCCCCGCAACGATAGTAGCTTTGCATCTTTGAGTATGGACTCTAAAAAAAAGACAATTGATTTTATTTTGAAAAAGACTTAATCTGTATCTTGTGGAAAGAGGACGTGTCGCTAGGCCGTCGCTCAGAACGTATTGTTGCATTTAATAAAAATTGATATTTTAGTGATAAGACCGAGTGCAGTATGTGTAAGAGTTGCCAAACATTTATATATACAAATTCTCTGGAAGTGAAGAATAGAAATATCTTGTTTTTGGAAAAGGAGGTGAACTTCATTGTCCTTGCCATCTATCAATTGACAGAATAGTGAGTGTACAAATTTCACTAAAATACAGGAAAAGAAATGCATTCTCTATAGTCTTCTTTCAATAAGTAACAACCTCTCATAATTTCTTAATTACAGTAATTGGATTATGTTCTTATACAATAGTATGGTGCTGAACGCCACCGACAAATTTTGATGTAGCAGGACGTGTAGTTTGAAAGAAGTTTGTGTGTCAAGCAATCTCCTTTACTCACGAAAAGCAGATTGCTGTTTGATATTACTTACTTACTACAGTGGTCCCTCAGGTATGAAAGCTATGAAAACTTGGGCTCAAAGCTATCCGCAATACGGCCAAGTAACTAACGGAGTCGAATTTTAAACCTTAAAGAACAATAACTTCCTCCAAATTGCAATACATCAACAACTGGTGCAGAAGATGATCATTCAAGGAGGCAGCAACCTAAATTCAGGTACCAGTTAAGACTTAAAATAAAAAATCTCAATCAAAAATAAATCTCTCTCTCTCCAAACACATAAATGGTTCAAATGGCTTTGAGCACTATGGGACTTAACATCTGAGGTTATCAGTCCCCTAGAACTTAGAACTACTTAAACCTAACTAACCTAAGGACATCACACACATCCATGCCCGAGGCAGGATTCGAACCTGCGTCCGTAGCGGTCGCGCGGTTCCAGACTGAAGCGCCTAGAACCGCTCGGCCTAACCGGCCGGCCACATATATAAATATTGATATTATTATTAAAACATGTCATTTTACAATACGTGTATTTCGCAACGGAAGTTAAAGAAGGGCCTTGGCTTGCTTCTGTGGTCGACGAAAAGCACAGTGGTGGTAGCCACGTCGGCATTTGTGTCGGTTGTAGCGAGTCTAGTCTTCCTTTAGGATGTCAAACGGTTACTGCAATACACACAAAACATTAGTTCATTCTATGATAACTCTTTAGTACACGATACTTAGATGTATTCAGTGTCCAGTTCAATGACCATATATATTTATTAATGCCGCATACTACAACACTCCTGTTTATACTTGAATAGTACTGGAGGATAGTCACTTATCTACGTATATTTAACTTGAAACTCTAGTACACATTTCTGACTAATAAGACTAGCACTGCCAGATATGAACTATACTGATCTACATCTACATCTACATCCATACTCCGCAAGCGACCTGACGGTGTGTGGCGGAGGGTACCTTGAGTACCTCTGCGCTCTACATCGGCGATCACAGAGTGGGGCGTGTGGCGTGTGGCCGTCTTCGCCGACGACTCTCATTGGTGCCTACGTCTGGCAGCGACTGTCTTTAGCTTGTAGTGCCGTAGTAATTCGACCATGCAAACCGCCTAGAGCCCTGGAAGTGACGTAGTGTTACAAGTCGCCAGCAAACCTCGAAACGCATATACCCAACGTTAGCACTCCTGGCACCCCCAGCTCCTGTCGTATATACAGGGTGGTTAGGGACACTATAAAAAGCTTGTAAGCGTATTTCCGGGTAGATTGTGCTGATAAATAACTGTTGAGAAAAAATTGGATACTTTGCACCGCTTCCGAGTTAATTAGCGTTGGAGTTAGCCAATTTTGCCGTTTCACTCTCCAATTCAAACGGCCCGCCGGAGACGGTGTCACCATTCGCGTTCTTCGTTTAGTTTCCTAAAACCGAAAAAGAGAGCGATACAAAAATTGTACATGGTGTATGGAAGCAGCCTACTCACGCCGTATAAAATTCACATCAGTCTTTCCATTGTGTGCCAGCCTAGTCCGCTGTAACTAGCTCTGACGTCATAAATGTTGCGCAATATTTTAAAAATCAAGTAAATAACCTGAAACGTTTCTAGCATGTCAGGAGTAATACTAAATCAATATGTGTTGAATATCAGTTCAATAACTTTAATCATTTTCGAAATTTGGATGTTTTTCTGTAAAAATCATTGGCGCAACAGAAAAGAGCTAGAAACTTAAAAATTTGTATTTAGATTCCTTTTCCATAATAATTTAGTAGAAACAGTATTCTGGATCTCACAAATTAAAATTTTAGTTGGAATTCATGATTTTCTGGTTTTTGTCTTAGAAATTAAGGAAGCAAGATAGATTAAGTAGGCGAATAAATAAGGCTAGGATATTTAAATTTAAGTACAAGGGAGATCCGCTCTAATCATAAAGATGTAACAAGTTTCAATTAAATAACTATAAAACTATAGCGATAGGCAAGTTCAGAGCTCGTCTACTGCGTGTAGTGTAACTAAAGTAATTCTCTCGCCCAAAATATTTGACTTAGCCACGTCAGACTTTTATTATGATTACTTACCTGTGTGCTGATTGCACATTTAAATTGAGAGGTTCATCGGCCATCAGCAAACGAACCGATGATTTATTCCATAACTTGAAGCCTAGCGGCTAGTCGGGAGAGCGGAATTGATCAGGCGTTCCCTTAGCCGTCCGCACCGCGGCTTTATATATAAGAACGCTGCGCGAGAGAAGAAGCTCCCAGTTCTCTCCAGACACTGAATAGCACACCACCTGTGCCGAGAGTCGCGTCGCGTCGGTATCATTGCTATAAACAGCCTCGGATGCCGTAATAAGTTAACGCGTAACCATGAAATCGTCTTCGAGTGAAGTGTTAATTTTGGGATGACGTTAATAATCTATCTTTAGTTTGCGTATGTCGTATTTTCACGTGCCACCGCGGGACAGACATTCTACTATTATTTAGCGTGGTGTTTGATGAACATTATCATCAAATCATGGCGAGCGTTCACTTAAACATTTATTTTGAACAGTTATAGTTGCATCAGCGCATTAGACTCTGAACTGCTCTGTTAGTTGGATTGTGTGGATTCTTTTTGTTCTGTGGCTTTCAGAATATAGTGAAAATTTTTAGAGAATCGTTTTTTGATTATGAATCCCAGACAATCTCCTAATTCCTCAGAGCTATAAGCTGTAGCTATAAGTGTATTTCTCAGATGAACTGTGCACTAGGAATTCTAATTACAGGCTTCACACTTTGCTAATCACTTTCTGGTTGCCAATATTGTAGTTAGTGAGCCAGTGTTGAGAACGGCAAAAGACTGCATAAATAATAGTAACATTTAACAACACTTATTCCACCAGCCGCCCCACAATGGGATGGCAGTAGGGATCGAACCCCATCAAAAGGCTGAGCGGTCTCGTACGCTATCATCTACGCAATGAGAACAACTGATATTAACTGTATATAGCGGGCCGCTTGAATCTGAGCGCACAACGTCCTGACTGGCTAACTTTATTGCTAATTAATTCGGAAATGACAAAGGTATCGCTGTTTTTCCTTAACACTCATGTCTCACGGCAACCTACCCTGGAACACCCTTACAAGAATTTCAGACAGTTTCTGACCACCCTGTGTACGCCGTTAGGATTGGAGACATGACGACTATACACGAATATACACGTCGCATCACTTACAGGGTTAAAGTCGTCACCACGAGATTACCCGGTTAGGAATAAACTAATGAACAGTAAAAGAAGGAAAAGATCCCATATTCCTCGGCAGCTGCAGTTCAGTCAAGAGCAGACTGAGAGAACAGGAAGGGAATTTGGAATGTTTACTGCCAGGCCATTTTATTGCATACACTGTTGCTTTATAAACCTTCCATACGGTGCCCGTTCTTCCGGATGAGCAAGCCCCAGCGACGTGGAAGATAGTCAGTGGCTTTAAAGATGCCTAGTTTTTCCGGTTGGAAAAATTCTGGAAACTGCCACTCAGAAGTCTTCTACGCAGGCACGCGCGTTTCACCTGAGTTGTGTTCCTTCACTGAAGGAAACAAGTAAAGTCCAGTCTCTATGACGATTAACGTAACATTTCACGGATGCAATCTTGGAATAATCTGTCACAAGTGTCGTATGCTAACGATTTTCAATGCCATAGAAACAAACTGGAACAAATACCTTCTCTAAATACGGAACACGACTATGTGGTCCCATTACGTTTACCTAAGGCAATCTTCGGCGGGTTTGCCCCTCATATGCTGCGCTGATTTAGCCTCAGGTACTTCTTTCAGACTGATTGACGTCCGTCATTATTATGTTTTTAAACCTTTACCTCCAGTTGTTATGCGACGTGGCCACTCTGTTCCAACAGTTGTTAATGCCTGATGGTTCCTAAACACGTGAAAATTGTTCTCCGGTTTCACAGTCACCGTTTGTTGAGAAGATTTTCTTTTACACCCATAAATAATGCTACATCCTCAATGGATATAATACTAATGTCATGAAGTAAATTCTGACTGAGTTATTCGGCTCGTAGTATGCCTTGAAATGGAAATGAAGTCCCATGCTTCTTTACAGAGCGTAGGGGAACGATGCGCGAGACCCGCACCGCCTTACTAGGCAAGGTCCTTATGGAGGTGGTTTGCCGTTGCTTCCTCCAACCGTAATGGGGATGAATTATGATGATGAAGACGACACAACAACACCCAGTCATCTCGAGGCAGGAAAAATCCCTGACCCCGCCGGGAATCGAACCCGGGACCCTGTGCTCGGGGAGCGAGAACGTTACCGCGAGACCACGAGGGGCGGACGTAGTATGCCTTACCTATGCGTTAATTTTGAACACAGGACGCCTTTTAAACGACACGTATACGCCACAAAGAAAATGCAACGGCTGATAATTAAAAACAAACAACAAGCATTAATAAGGAAATTTTACGATACACAACAGCGGACGCTATGGTCGCAGGTTTGAATACTACCTCGGGCATGGATGTGTGTGATGTCCTTAGGTTAGTTAGTTTTAACTAGTTCAGTATGTCTAGAGGACTGATGGCCTCAAATGTTAAGTCCCATAGTGCTTGGAGCCATTTGAACCATTGGAACAACAGCGGAACAGCCCACTTTTTTCCCGTGCTCTCTCTAGAATTACCTTGTTGAAGACGAAGGACGAACTCAAGTCGGACAATGGTGGGACAGGAAATAGACCGCCCCCTTTCTGATGGAAATTTTCGGCCATTATGTGGCTTAGGCAACTTAAGAAAACTTGATTTGGCATCATTAGCTACACATAGGAGTCCTGCTACTCATGAATGCGAATCCTTTGCTTGAAAGAAAAGGAAAGAGAAGTGTGAGCCCATTGGATAAGTATAGTTATTCGTGCTTTGGCGTGTAATTTAAGATGATTTCTGGAGTGATTATCGAGTTGGCCCACATCTAAAATGAAATGCTAATAACGTGCACGTCCGCAGCTCGTGGTCTCGCGGTAGCGTTCTCGCTTCCGAGCACGGGGTCCTGGTGCCCTGCGGGATCAGGTATTTTCACCTGCCCGTCTTCATCATCATTCATCACGGTCGGAGGAAGGCAACGGCCAATCACCTCCATTAGGACCTTGCCTAGTACGGTGGTGTGGGTCTCCCGCATCGCTCCCCTATACTCTGCCAATAAGCATGGGACTTAATTTCCTATGACGTATAAAGAACACGGAAAAGAAAATTGTTGCCAAACGTTTAGCTATCCTTCGTGATTTGATATATGAAAACAGTGTTTTAGTGAGCCCTTTACGAGTAATTTGGTGTTAGTGTATTAAATGTGTAATGCTTCCTTGACCAAGACAGGTGTTTACAACATGAATGTGAATGAAGTTCTGATTTTTTTCAGTCAAAATCATTATCATGACTAGAGGGAAAGTCACAGGGAAAAAGAAACAAAGGCTAATGTAAGGTGTCTGAAGACAAAATATGCATTTTTATTGTAGCACTACTGAATATCTCTGTATTACTGATTCAAATTGACTATTGGGTGCGGCGTTCACAATGTTAATCTGCTTGGTCCGTAAAATCACAGAAGAGAATATGAGAAAAGGTCGTAGATATTGAAGAAATAGGTATGTCAAGCTAAAAAGATTAGCACAATAGTGTAGCATTAGTAATGTAATGAATCGCCAGATAATATTCATATGAATATTTTTGTACACACATAAAACAGTTTTACATCACCCCAGTTCACAGAATTCCTGAAGATAGACGTTAACTGTGAATATTGTATCACAGACACAGTCCCTTTAATTGTTCAGAGAAGTCACTACAACCGCCCAAAAATGTAAACAACCATGCATGAGCAGCGCCTATTAGACGGAGGGGGTCCGACAGCCGATCAGTTCCAGTCATTCCTTCAGGAAGGAGGTACACGCCCCTCGTGTTGTCTGTAGTGCAACCATACCGAGACGGTCAATACCGCGGATCGATTGGGTCCACATTGTTACTTTGTGCTAGGAAGAGCTCTCAACTAGGGAAGTGTCCAGGCGTCTCGGAGTGAACCAAAACGATTTTGTTCGGACATGGAGGAGATATAGAGAGACAGGAAATGTCGATGACATGCCTCTCTCAGGCCGCCCAAGGGTTACTACTGCAGTAGATGACTGCTGCCGGCCGCGGTGGTCTCGCGGTTCTAGGCGCGCAGTCCGGAACCGTGCGACTGCTACGGTCGCAGGTTCGAATCCTGCCTCGGGCATGCATGTGTGTGATGTCCTTAGGTTAGTTAGGTTTAAGTAGTTCTAAGTTCTAGGGGACTGATGACCACAGCAGTTGAGTCCCATAGTGCTCAGAGCCATTTGAACCATTTGATGACTGCTACCTACGGATTATGGCTCGGACGAACCCTGATAGCAACGCAAATATATTGAATAATGGTTATCGTGCAGCCACAGGACGTCGTGTTACGACTGACACAGTGCGCTATAGGCTGCATCATGCGAAACTTCACTCTCGACGTCCATAGCGAGGTCCATCTTTGCACCACGACAGCATGCAGCGTGGTACAGACGGACCCAACATGCCAAATGGACCGCTCAGGATTGGCATCACGTTCTCTTCACCGATGAGTGTCGCATGTGCCTCCAACCAGGCAATCATCGGAGACGTATCTGGAGGCAACCCGGTCAGGATGAACACCTCAGACACACTATCCAACAACTGCAGCAAGTTGGAGGTTCCATGATGTTTTGGGGTGGCATTATGTGGGGCCGACGTACGCCGCTGGTGGTCATGTAAGGCGCCGTAACAGCTGTGCGACACGTAAATGCCATCCTCCGACCGATAGAGCAACCACATCGGCAGCATATAGGCGAGGCATTCGTCTTCATGGACGACAATTCGCACCCCTATCGTGCACACCTTGTGAATGACTTCCTTCAGGATAACCACATCACTCAACTAGAGTGGCCAGCATGTTCTCCAGCGATGAACCCTATCGAACATGCCTGGGATACATTAAAAAGTGCTGTTTATGGACGACGTGAGCCACTCACCACTGTGAGGGATCTTGGCCAAATCGCCGTTGAGGAGTGGGACAATCTGGACCAACAGTGCCTTGATGAACTTGTGGATAGTATGCCACGACGATTACAGGCATGCATAAAAGCAAGAGGACGTGCTGCTGGGTATTAGATGTACCGGTGTGTACAGCAATCTCGACCACCACCTCTGAAGGTCTCTCTGTATGGTGGTACAACATGCAATTGGTGGATTTCTTGAGCAATAAAAAGTGCGGAAATGATGTTTGTGTTTATCTCTATTCCAATTTTCTGTACAGGTTCCGGAACTCTCCGAACTGAGGTGATGCAATTTCTTTTCATGTGTGTAAAACGGTGCTTCCTCTTCTTTCACAGTTCATTTGCAGTCTTTCTACGGGGAGATTCCTGGGAAGAATTTCGTACTCTGGATAAATCTGTCCTATACAAAGAAACCATTTCTATCAGTTTTTAGCACTTCCTTGCTTTCCTTTCAGAATTTTTCATCAGGAAGCACTGTCGAATTACTTTATTTAGGAATAAATCATCCACCTTTTAACCAACGTTAATTTAAGGATAGGTAAAAGATTTTTTGCATTCAGGCGACATGGTCTGGGCATTGCCATTTGTTCTGAAATAACTGACACATGTCTGGGGAGTGACAAGATGTCCTTATACTACATTTCTTACTGTTAAATGAAGGACGAGCATATAATATCTTCCTTATTTTGTGCGATTGAAACTTAATATTTTATAGATGTGTAGTTAAAAACTATTATACCAAACTATATTTGTGACCTAAGATACGTATAGTGGAAGTGTCTGCACTACTTGAAGTTCTATACCAGAAATATTTTTAGTCCAATTGAAATTCTTACCTGTACTGTTTTCTAAAAGTTACAGTTTTGGGTTTCTTCATTAACTATTTTAGTAGGCCCTAATGTTTTTAATTTGTGCCACACCACTTAATTTTCAGAACTGAATATACAGTAAAGAATGCGTGATATCCTGTTTTGAAATTAAGTAAAGTAGTTCATACTGTCATAACGGAATTTATGCCTGCAGACGATAGTAAAGAATTAAAAATTTTTCATCTTGCAAGAACACACTATTCTTTTGTTTCTCCAACATTCGGGCAATAACCCAAAATTTTGTTGTTGCAGGAAAGCGAACCCATTTAATTCATCATTATAGCTACTGCTACTGCTGCTCATATGCAGCATAGTTCATGTTGGCCCACGTTTGAATAGGAACAATGGGAAGTATGGGAATAGTGAGATTGTTCTTTGATAAGGATGTAATGTTAGCTGTTTTGTATTCTATTCACTAGTTTGTTTGCATTTTGGAGTCGGCGTAGATTTTAATCTGACAGAATTCCCTATCGCCCGTGACGCACGAATATGCAAGCCACCAAACTTCGGTCATAAAATAACACACTAAAGTAAAGTCTAGTATAAGCACGAAAGACACCTCCTTCCTTGCGGGATATGACGACACTACAAACAAGCGCGCCAGTATTCACTGAAAGCCCTTTGTGGTTTACAATAAGCAACTTGGCAGTCTTCTTCGAGAGGGATCAACGTCTTATTCACCCTCATCGAGTAACACAAAGCATCAAAGCTGAAATCTTGCAAATTTTGCTACATTATCTTGTTGCAAGCAGCTCATTCGACCATTATAAAGGAGTTATGTATCAGAAGCGTCGAAACTATGTAGGGTTGAGGTGAGTGGAGATAGACGTCTTATCTACGATAGCTGTGATAAATCTGTCAAGACGCCAAGCATGTATATGCAACAGAACTTCTCCGCCAACTTTGGGTGAAAGACGACACTGTATTCTAGAAAGCAATCTGGATGATTTTGAAGCATATTTAAAGAAGCCACTGCAACATTTTTGCTGCCTCCGTCCTATATATCACGTAGAGGTAAATCCTCCTGAATCTGCTTACTGATTCACCTCTTGGTCTCCCTCTACAATTTTTACTTCCTACACTTCCCTCCAACACTAAACTGGTGATCGCTTCATGTCTCAGAATATGTCCTCATCCCTTCTTTTGGTCAAATTGTGTCCAAATTTCATTTCTCCTAATTTTAAGCAGTACCTCCTCAACAGATACGAGATCTACCCATCTAATCTTCAACATTCTTCTGTGGCACCACACTTCTAAAACTTCTATTCTCTTTTTGTCGAAACTGTGTAACGGCCATGTTTCATTTCCATTCATGGCTACACTCTAGACAAATACCTTCAGAAAAGAATTCCTAACACTTAAATCTATATTCGAGGTTAACAAATTTCTCTTCTTCAGAAATGCTTTTGTTTCCATTGCCTGTCTACGTTTTATGTCCTCTCTACCTTGCTTATCATGAGTTAACCAGCTGCGGAAATAGCAAAACTCATGTACTACTTCGAGTTGCTCTCTTCCTAATCTAGTTCTGAATGTACTATTACGAAGTTCCGTTCTCCATGTACCGTGCTATGACTTGCAGAGTATGCATCCACGATGCTTCAAAAAGGTGTTCCCGACTGTATCTCACATAATAGGAAGTGAAACGAATGTTTATTTAGATACCAAACACAAGAAATGTTACTTTTTTGCAGTGTTACGAACATATACCGGTATTATATAGAAGTATTTGCGATGTCTGATTTCGGCGATGTACTACGTAGTGTGCTTCAGACCTGTATCTGTGCATGTACATCGTATAACACAGACACAACAAACACTAATTCATGCCTCCGCAGGATCGCGACAAGAATAATGAGCGTGCGAGTGCAGGACGTGGACACACAGTGACATATAAAAGTTATAGTCGTGAACGCAACCACTTGCCACAGACGGGAGATACGGATTCCAGTCTAGATCGGGCACACATTTTCATTGTCTCTAACTAGCTGTACAACTGGAATCTAATTGCTTTGGAAATTTTGAATACACTTATTTAATTGATTATTGAGTTATTTTCCACAGAGTTAGAGCAACTAGTTATGATTTTTAAAACATAACATTGTTTGTTTCTGATTAACTTAACACAATTACGTGAAAATAAATTTTCAATAACTCTCTATCAGTTTCACTTAGTGGTTGTGACTTGTAGGGGCGGATGTAAGGCGCTGCATATAAAATTACTGCTGCCATAGAGATACAGGCTTCTCGATGAGCTATTTGAAGTCATGTTCGGTTAGGTTGTATAACGTATGCTTACTAACATCGAAGTGTCGGAATAAAAAGTATGTGAGACAGGGATGAAATCTTTCACGCCTAGTGTTCAATCCATAGAGGGAAGAAGCGATGACGGAAATAAGAGGAATGTTCAAGAGTGGGATTAAATTCAGAGTGGAAAAAACATGAACGGTAACATTTGCTGATGACATTGCTATCGTCAGTGAAAGTGAGAAAGAATTACAGAGTTTGTTGAATGGAATAAACGGTCTAATGACTAAGGAACACGGATTAAGAGTAAATCGAAGAAAGAAGAATTTAAACTCAGAATTTGGAATCACTAAGTAGAAGTAGCTACCATGGCAGCAAAATAATCCATGACGGACGGGGCAAGAAGGACATAAAAAGCAGACTAACACTGCCTAAAAACACGTTTCTGGCGCGCGCACGCACGCGCGCGCTTGTGTGTGTGTGTGTGTGTGTGCGTGTGTGTGTGTGTGTGTGTGTGCGTGTGTGCGTGCGTCTGCGTGATTCGAGAAGAATGGTTTAGGTGCGAATTCCGTATGTGATTTATGCTAAATATATCCCTTTACTAAAATCTGTTTTCCTACTCACGTGGTGTAGAGTAATGACAGTGGCTTACTTCAATAAGGTCATCACATAGGCCTCCATGGTATTGAAAGATTTTTCTCCAATTTAATTTTACAAAGATATATTTCAACAGTTTTTGTACCAAATACTACGTTCAACTTGCAAAAGAAAAGGCATATAATGGAAATATAATCCCCGATTTGCTTCTACCAACAGCAAACTAGTTCTCAGACTGCTGACACTGTCTAATATAATATGTTCCTGAAGTACTCTTACAACATACGTTTGCGACAATGAGAAGAATAGGTGGTGAGAGTGAGAAGAGGAAGGGAGAGGGAGAGAGAGAGGGGAGGGGAAGGGCGAGGGGGGGGGGAGGGAGGGAGGGAGGGAGGGAGGGAGGGAGAGAGAGAGAGAGAGAGAGAGAGGAAATGAGTTTTTTTTTGCGTTCTCGAAGTTTCCTCTACTGAATAAAAGGAAAATCACCTCATTGTTTTAGAATAATCGATCGGAAACAGGAAATTATTAAGTATACGTATTTATAATTTCACGCAAACGCGGACGTCACCTGGATGCATCTTGTATCCACTGATAAAGGGAAACTTATACCACTTCATCACCGCAGTGACTGAAAATATTTATGGTACGATTGGAAAAACATCTGTTCAAAACCGCTATATGATAGACAGTTACAAGGGAGGCGATGGGGTGAATCGTACGCCGGACGCAAGAGACCTGTAGGAGCAGCAAACAGCGCCAGCTGCCAAAATTTGAACTGCGATTCTCGCTGAGGCGGAACGATACGTGATATCGTACGAACTTTCTTCTTTTTCTTCCTATTCGTCGTCATAGTTGTTCTCTTCATATATAAGACGTTCTCCACTGCCATCTGGAGAGTTACTTATGTCGCACTTCTGTAAATATTTAACAACGTTGTCTTCTATCACTCTGTACCATGACTGCTTTAAACACTGACGCACGTATTTCATTGTGGGTCGTTTTGAAGTTCTCTTCGGCGTGAATTCATGTAGGCTTTCATCTAACAACCATTTCTTCCATTCCTCTCTCATATACACTTTAAATGTTTTGTTTATCGAGGCATCAAGTGGTGGCACTTATGAAGTAAGTCCTCCCGAAATAACAGCAAGCTCTGTATTTTTCTCTCTCAGTTTCTCCTTCACAGAATTTGTCGAAGTTATCTAGCACAAGAGAGAACTCTTCTTCAATGAATAACCTTTGCTTCTCTCCCACAATCTGTTAATCCATAATTTCATACCAGCCTCGTCGATCCAACCCTTTTCATGTACTTGAACAACAACATCTGATGGTATTTCAGATAGTTTCGGCATTGTTTTGCGCTTGAAAACGATTATTTGATTAATTTTAATACACTTAGCAAAACATGGAAGGACAACAGTGAAGTTCATTTTTTCACATCACGTCCACAGGTTTTTATAGTTACAGCCTTAGTACTTTACATGCAACAGTTCTGTTAATCGGCACATAAAATGTCGGAATAATTTCTTCAGTATTTGCTATCTGACTTAGTTCAATAGTAGTTTTGAATAATAAAGCGATGGAAAGATAATATTTTGTCTTCGTACTCTTGTATAACTTCCTGAGGTATTTTGGCTTTGATTCGCATGCTAAATCCACCATGCTTCATAAACCTGTAGCAGCTACCAAATGCACCCTTACAAGTCTGCTAAGTTCCACTGTAGCGCTAGCGTACGAACGTGTATTTGTATCATTTTCGTATTAATTTCAATGTCATTTTGACGATGTTTTTGAATCTACTTCAATACGTCATCTTGTGGTTTTGTCCATTTAGCTTTCAGTCATCCAATTGCGCAATTAGTGTTCCTCATTTTTTTCAGTTCTTCTGCACTAACCCGCGAATCGGGAATGGCTCTTTTCTGTTGGTGGAGTGCCGAAATACCGCTCAGCTGCTCTGATTCCGTCATCTTTTGCACATGCTGTTACTTTCAATTTATAATCTGCATCTTACGAACTGTGGTGTCACCGCCAGACACCACACTTGCTAGGTGGTAGCCTTTAAATCGGCCGCGGTCAGTTAGTATACGTCGGAACCGCGTGTCGCCACTATCAGTGATTGCAGACCGAGCGCCGCCACACTGCAGGTCTAGAGACACTTCCTAACACTCGCCCCAGTTGTACAACCGACTTTGCTAGCGATGGTTCACTGCCTACTTACCTTCTCATTTGCCGAGACGACAGTTTAGCATAGCCTTCAGCTACGTCATTTGCTAAGACCTAGCAAGGCACCATTATCAGTTACTATTGATATTGTGAATCATGTACCGTCAAGACCGACGTTCATCATTAATGGATTAAAGTGAAGTATTCCACCAGCTACGTCCGTTTTTCTAAATTCTAATTTCCTTGTTCTGTTCCAGACCTCACGCCAGCCTGCGTGAGCTAAAACGCGTGCCTTTCGGCTTCCTCTAGTAACACGGTGTTGGATCTCCTGCCAACCACAACACGAACTTTTTTTATTTTTTCCCATTATGATACCGGCTACTAACATAAATATTGTACAATAACACAGATCACTTTCAGTTCAAGTTTAATGGCGCCGTAGACTGCTTTGGCGCATCGTAGGCTAGACACTGTTCTGGCTTTGTGATGGCAATGTTAGCAAGCTTGTGAATCCCCGCAACTCATGTTCGTCGAATCAGTGCACTGCTGCTGTTGCCAGATAAAGATTGGCACGAATTTGAAGTCAAACACTGGACATTTTTATGTTAACTTCGAGTATAAGATGCTCCTGAAATGTGGAGGTAATTTTTGGAAGATGAAAGTGCGTCTTCTACTCCGTAAAATGCGGTATCAAGTATTTACTCGGGAATGGAAAGAGGTATGGGTTTCCTTCCAAGTTTAAGAACTGTTTAGGTGTGTTAGCTACAGTATGCAGCGCTATATGCTGTAAAATGCACCAAACGTAAACTGGACGTCGAATACATTTTTCACTGCAAACGTTTCAAAATATGAGCGGTGTTGTACTTTTCGTTGGAGTATCGCAGTAACTACTTACAATAAAGGGAAAGTAAACCGGTTCATTTTCAAGCTGTGATATGTGGAAATAACATACGGAAAAGTACGTTTTTACCGAATAAATTCCTCAAAATCGAATGAGGAAGACTGCGTAGCGGAGAACATGCTCCAAACCAAAACAAGTGGTTTTAATTTTTTTACGCATTAAGTAAAAGTTTTCCAGAGAAACTAACTACAGAGATGAATGTAGATCTGCTTCGTCTACATAAAACAATTTTTGAGGGGCAATTTCACTCCCGTCGTATCGTACGACACGAGGTGAGTGGAGCGACGAGCACTTGGTGCTACACTGGGCAATACGATAGAGATAGGCGTCAGCGTCGTAGCCGACCTATGTGGCCGAGTGGTTTTGGCGCTTCAGTCCGGAACCGCGTGACCACTTCGTTCGCAGGTTCGAATCCTGCCTCGGGCATGGATGTGTGTTATGTCCTTAGGTTAGTTAGGCTGAAGTAGTTCTAAGTTTTAGGGGACTGATGACCTCAGATTTTAAGTCCCATAGTGCTCAGAGCCATTTCAACCGCCTGCGTCGTATCCCTGTCGTCCGGGGCCAAGTAAATATTCGGGTCATGCAACCAAGTTGTGACGTCACACTAGTTGGTTTTCCCGCCACCATTCGGGAACGTTCGGCCCCGTGCAGGGCCAACGGGAAATCAATACTTAATTGAAAAAGTATCTACTAAAGGCGTTAATTTTGACTTGTGCTCTCGAGAATTGCATGCATTAAGGCCGCAGTTAAGAATTATTAAACTGTTCTGAAATAATAACTCGCTCCCAGCCAGAGACGACTGCTGGCACTCAGACCTGCAGTGTCACGTGCTGTGACGGACGCGCCACAGTCTTTCTCGTGGGCCTCACTGTTGTCCCAATGTGAACGACTTACGTCGCTTCCATAACATTTATATGTGCTCAACTGCTGCGGGTTGCTTCTGTATCGCATTGCGAATCGCATCGGATATCGCATCGCATACCGTCTCGCCTCAATGAAAACTGCTCCTAAACCCAGAAGCACACTGTGTATGTTTCAGGCAGGTTGCTACCTTGCGTAACCATTTATTGCACCCACTGTTTCTGTTCGTATTTCTTTTTATAGTTGCAGGAATTATTGTTTTATTTATTGTTACTCTTATTTATTGTGCGGTAGTAAACAATGTCAAAAGGAAGTTTTAATGTTTTTCTTCCTTGTTCCAAGACTGAGTGGCGTACTTAAGTCAGGTTTTCTCACCGCGATAAACATGTGTAATTCTCATTTGGAGCTATGTTAAGAATATGTAGGCAGACAGAAAACTTAATTATAGATTAATTAAAATTTTGCGATCTGTTTCTCGCAGCGAACCCATACGGGTGACCTCTTAGTGTTTGACGTGTGAACCAACTATTTTGCTTCACATTTAACTCAAATTATCTCTTGTTAGGAAACTCTGACGATCAGTTAATTACAAACAAGAAAGTTTCCCTCATGTTGAAAATTCGCTAACGGCGTCAGGAAGTGCATTTTAGTAAACTGCCCATACACTGTTTTAATAACTTTTTCCTCGCCACCCGTGAACCACGGTCCGTACCTTTAGCGTGGCGGCGTGAGTGTCTCAGCGATACAGATAACTGTACCGTAGGTGTAACCACGGCAGAAGGGTATCCGCTAAGAGGCCAGACAAACCTGTGGTTCCCAAAGAGGGGCAGCAGCCTTTTCAGTAGTCGCAGGAGCAATAAGTAGTCCGGATAACTGACTGACTTGGCCATGTAACACTAACCAAAACAGCCTTGGTGTGCTGGTACTGCGAACGACTGAAAGTAAGGGGAAACTTCAGTCGTAATTTTTCCCAAGGTCATGCAGCGCTACAGTATTATTCAATGATAACGGCGTCCTCTTGGATAAAATATTCCTGACCTAAAACAGTCCCCCATTCATTTCTCGGGTGGGGTCTTCTCACGAGGATGTCGACATCAGGAGAAACAAAACTAGCATTCTACGAATCGGAGCCTAGAATGTTAGGTTCCTTAATGCTGCAAATTGGTTAGAAAATTTAAAAAGGAACTGGACAGATGTAAGTTAGATGTAGTGGTAATTAGTGAAGTCCGGTAGCAAAAGGAACAAGACTTCAGATCAGATGAATACAGGTTTATAAATGCAAGCCAAATAGGGGAATGCAGTAGTGGGTTCAATAATGAATAAGAAAATATAAATGGAGGTAAGGTACTAGGACCAACATAATGATCGCATTATTGTAGCCTAGATAGACACAAAGACCACACCTACCACAGTACTGTAAGTTTATATGCCAACTAGGTCCGCAAATTATGAAGAGACTGAAGAAATGTATAATGAGGTAAAAGAAATTTAATGTGTCGGGGACTGGAAATCGACAGTACAAAAAGAAACAGAAGGAAAAACAGTAGGTGAATTTGGACTGAAATTAAAGAGGAAGCTGCCTAGTTGAATTTTGCACAGAGCATAATTTAATCTTCGCTTACTCTTGATTTAAGAACCATGAAAGAAGGATGCGCAGCAAAGATAGCTGGAGACACGGAAGGTTTCAGACTGATTTCATAGTGGAAAGATAGAAATTTAGGAACCAGATATGAAACTGTAAGACATTTCCAAAGCCAAATGTAGACTCTGACACAATTTATTGGTCATGAACTGTAGATTAAAACTGAAGAAACTGCAAAGATGCAGCAAATTAAGGATATGGAGGCTGCAAAAGTTGAAACAGCCAAAGGTTGTTCACAGTTTCGGAGGGAGCATTAGGCAACGATTGAGTAGAACGAAGGAACGGAATACAATAGAAGAAGAATGGGTAACTTTAAGATATGAAGTAGAGAGAGCAGCTGAGTATCAAATAGAAAAAAAGACAAGAGCGAGTAGAAATCGTTGGATAACGCAGGAGATATTATATTTAACTGATGGAAAGAGAAAAGATGAAAATGCAGAAAACGAAGCAGGTGAAAGGGAATACAAAAGTGTAAAAATTTACATTTACAGGAAGTGCAAAATGGGCAAGCCTGAATGGCAAAAGGACGAATTTAGAAACGTATTTCAATAGGGGTAGTGGAGATACCCCCTACAGGAACATTAATGCGACTTTAGGAGAGAGAAGCAGCAGATGTATAAATATCCAGTGCTCAGACAGAGAACTATTACTAAGCAAAGAAGGCAACGATGAAAGGTCGCAGGAGCATATAGAGGGTCTATACAAGGGAGTTGAAACTTAAGGCAATGTTGTAGAAATGAAAGAGGACATAGATGAAGATGAGACGGGAGATATGATATTGGAAGAAGAATTTGACAAAGCACTGAAAGACATAGATCGAAACAAGGCCACTGGAGTAGGTGACACTCCGTCAGAACTCGGGATAGCCTTGGGAAAACCAACCATGACAAAACTCTTCCATATGGTGTGCGAGGTGTATGAGACCGGAGAAATAACCTAAGACTTCAATAGGTATGTCTTATTACCAATTCCAAAGAAAGCAGCTGCTGACAGATGGGGAAATTATCGAATTGTAAGTTTCATAAGTCATGGTTGCAAAATACTAACACGAATTCTTGACAGAAGAATGGAAAAATTGGTAAAAGCCGATCGCAGGGACGATCAGTTTTGATTCTGGAGAAATGTATGAATGCGTAAGGTAATACTGATCCTACTACGTATCGTAAAAGATAGGTTAAGGAAAGGCAAACCACAGTTTACAACATTTGTTGACCTTGAAAAAGCTTTGGACAGTGCTGACTAGAATACTTACTTTGACATTCTTAAGATAAAAGGAGTAAAATACAAAAACGGAAAGCCTATTTACAATTTTTACATATAGCAGACGGCAGTTACAAG
Source organism: Schistocerca cancellata (assembly GCF_023864275.1). NCBI lineage: Eukaryota > Metazoa > Arthropoda > Insecta > Orthoptera > Acrididae > Schistocerca > Schistocerca cancellata. The sequence goes on from NC_064631.1 coordinate 445,839,446, forward strand.
GGTCTAGGGACATCAAATGTAAGCAATGGCTCAGGAGGAAGTAAGACAGTGTTGTAGCCTGTCCCCAATGTTATTCAATATGTACAGTGAGCAACAGTAAGGAAAACTAAAGAAAAATTTCGATTAGGAATTAATGTTCAGGAAAAAGGAATAAAACCGTTGAGGTTTGCAGATGACACTGTAATTCTTTCAGACATAGCAAAAGACTGGGAAGGTCAGTTTAACGGACTGGACACTGTCTTGAAACGAGGATGTAAAATGAACATCAACAATACCAAGACAAGGATAATAGAATGTAATCGAATTAAATTAGGTGATGCTGAGGACATTCGATTGGGATACGCGTCACTTAAGGCAGTAGATGAGTTTCGCTATTTGGGCTGTTAAACAACTGATGATGATATAAAATGTAGGCTGGTAGTGGCAAGAGAAGCGTTTTTGAATAACAGAAATTTGTTAATTGCGAATATAGACTTAAGTCGAAGTGAAACTAGGACAATAAAGAGTATAGACAATAAGAGAACAGAAACGATTGAAATGTGGTGGTGCAGAAGAATGCTGAATTTTCGTTGGGTAGATCACGTAATTCATGAGGTGGTACTGAATGGAATTGGGGAGACAAAAAATTTGTAGCCCAACTTGACTGAAAGGAGGAATTGGTTGATAAGTCACATTATGAGACATCAACGTATAACTACCTCAGTACTGTTTGGAAGTATGGTGGGTAAAAATTCTAGAGAGAGACCAACAGATGACTGCAATGACCGGGCTCAAAAGGAAGTAGGTTGAAGAAGTTACTTGGATATTAAGGTGCCTGCACAAGATAGAGTAGCATAGAGAGCTGCATCGAACCAGTCCTTCGATTGAAGACCATAACAACAAATAAAATTAAAATATAAATATACTTTAGCCTTTGCTGAACATATTGATGCCACTTCCTTGTTTGTACAGTGAAGAGCTTGCGAGTTTGAGAGAGGTGACTGTAGTGAGAGTAAACGTGCGTGTTCTGTGCGGTACGTGGCAGCTCTGTTCCGTCCCTCCAAGTGTTCCTGCCGAACGGGCAATCCTGTAGTCATTCTGAAGAGATTGTAGGTGGGTGATCTCGACACCAAACGCCCTTACTTCAATCCCCTGGTACTGGAGCGAACAGGGACGTTAAATTGTGTGTTCCGTAAGCTCTGATCGCAGATAATTAAGTCGTTACATCACGTACGCCTACAAGCAGAATAGACGATCGTTTGTATCGGTTATTCTAATGAGCTCGTTCTCGTGCCAGCCAAACTGCGTGTGTGTGCACTCATGTATCCAGTGCTCCCAACTGTCTCGTTGGAACAGCGTAGGAGGCGTGCTATGTCCTGATATGACCAGCCCGTTTCACGCAGTCCAATAATTCGCCCTCTCAGATGCTCAGTGACGCTCGTCGACTGGAACGGAGAGGCATGGACCGTTTACCAGCGTCTCGCCACAATCGGTAGCAACACCACATTCACCACTTAATATTAAGCCGCAGGTGTCAGCACATTTACGGCCCCTTGAGGCAACGCTGAATAGCACGACCCGACAAAGCGTGTGTCTAGCTGACGAAGGTCGAAACAATGTCATACTGTGAAGTAACGAGTAGCTATAATTAAAGAACAGCTTGTCACGCAGGTCCGGTCTGTGCTTTAATAATCGTATGGCAGTGAAATTTCGAAGCTATGCTAATACTTTAAGGGGGAACAGATTTACGCTAAAAAATCACTTGCCCACCAAGTACAAAGCTCACGCTGTACACTGTATAACGATATGACGTCGACGCAGTCATTTGACAAGCAATAACGTGAGTGAGCAGATCTGATGAGAGGCCCGATGTCATTAAATTGTTCAAAGAAAGTGATACTGAAATTCGAAAACAAAGGTTAGCTTGGTGTGGCACCTGAAGAGAAAGGCGCACTATTCTGGAGGAAGTTATTGACGAGGTGGTTGTTGCCTGACCATGCAGCACGTGCCCCCGGCTAGTGCTAGGGCTCGTGCTGGCTCATGAGAATTGTCCATCCCATGGTCAAAAGTACGGAAAGTTATACTGTCTCTTTTAGACTGGTACCCGTACACGATCCAAACGGTACCACAACCACAACTGTAACCCTATGATCCGTAGTAATGTTCCTATTTTGCTCTTCCGTTTCTGCTATGGGTGACATGTGGACGGACAATGTTCTATGGAACGACGAGGCACATTTTACACTACAGAATGCAGCGAATACACAGAACTGCCGAATACGGGGTACTGTTAAACTGCATGTTTTGCGAGAAGAACCGGGCGGGTGGCCGAGCGGTTCTAGGCGCTACAGTCTGGAACCGCGCGACGGCTACGATCGCAGGTTCGAATCCTGCCTCGGGCACGAATGTGTGTGATGTCCTTAGGTTAATCAGGTTTAAGTAGTTCTAAGTTCTAGGGCACTGATGACCTCAGAAGTTAAGTCCCGTAGTACTCAGAGCCATTTGAACCCTTTGTTTTGCGAGAAGAGCCATTGTATTCGCCGTATGAGACTAAGCGGTATGTATTCACAAACATCTTTATTCTTGGTCCGTTCTTCTTTCAAGAGAATACATCCAAAGTGCGTGTCAGGTATATGGTGACATATCCCTGTTATCGAGTCCTCCTTGTACAGCACATTACTCCTACTTTGGAAGAGCGCAACTGTGTGAAAATGACTGCTTTCATGGAAGAATGGGAAACACCTTATGTCGCTCACACAGTGATAAAAGTACTTAATGTGACGCCTCCACGGACGTGTTATCTGCAGAGGTTTCCCAAATGCATGTCCTGCAAGACCACTTGAACTGAATCCATGTGCCTTTTGACTCGGGATATCTGAAAAAACGCATTTACCAGGGACGCGTTCGGTCCCTACCTGATCTGGAGGCCAGTATACAGGAACACGTTGCTCATATTCCCCTGAAACCGCTGCGAACAACTGTTATTGACCTCGTTGTACGTATGCAGCATCTCTTCAACGTATCAGGTGCTCATATTAAACAAATTGTGTAAGCGGCGATTAATAATAAAATCAGCGTTATGCCTTTCTCACTTGTTTGACCTATTCGGCCCACGTCTCGTTCCTAATCCATTACATATGGAAACATTTCTGTACGTCTTTTTTGTATTCACATGGCAAGATTTGGACGTAGCGCCCAAAAGTGCAACCAACGTTTTTCCATCGTAATTAGGTTCCGCATTAACGCATTAGCATAACTACTAAATTCCGCTACCATGCGATAGTTACAACTCCCACAGGACCTGCGTGAGCAGCTGCATTTTAATTATAACCTCCCTGTAGGCCTATATGTAGCCATTCGTATACTCGGACCAACGTTGACTGATAACTTAACATCAAGACTGCCAGGTTGCTGTTCGCAAAACAAATGTAGCGTAACGTACATAAACTGACGCAATATAAGATATCGTGAGGCTATGCTTTTAGCTATAGACCACTGGAATCAAGTAATACCTTCAAAGGTATAGAAGTGTCTGTTCGGAGGGATTTAAAGTCGAAATACCAACCACAAAGTATAGTCGCACACATTTAGTTATCGTTCTGAAAGTATCAAGCCGCGAGCGTGAAAACTTATCATTGTTTTACTCCCTAACTTCAAAACGACACATTTTTCGAAACGAAGATGACACAGCTCACTGAGACGTTAGTTGTAGAAATCTTCATTTCCACTGTCTCCCCTCTCGAATACGATCTCGTCTCCATTCTGGAAAAACTTCATCTGAGGGAAGAAGTCATATCAGGAAAATAATTTTGTGTGCGTGTGTGTGTGTGGGGGGGGGGGGAGGGGGAGGGAGCTAATAATAAAAGCCGAAAGCAGCAGGACGGGTGGTGATTGAGTCCTTTGCAGAATGAACTATGCTGCTGCCTCGGAGGAAATATGCCTTGTTGGACAGGTTCACGCGAGGTATCGTCTGGGCAGTCTCCCTAACCTCTTCAGGAGATTTCGCCAGTATACTTTTGTGACGGTTTTCCTGCTCGTATGGCGTAACTCGCAGCATGCTAGCATGCGGAGAGGAAGATAGGTCATGGGGGGGAAGGATGATTAGAGTTGGTCCTGACGACAGCACAGTCATTACAGATGAATGTGAGTCACCCAAGGACTGAATTAATGACCATGGCCGGTGCACTGGTCAGCCAGAGGGTGATTTTTAGTTTGTTTACCACTCTCATTTTGGTAAATGCTGTGCTGGTCAGCAATTTCCACCTCAGACGATACTTTACACAAACAGTTCAGATACGATACATACAGAACATACGATTCATAGACAGGTGTCGCACACGACTTTACTCGCTAAGGTTACCTTGAAAACTGAGGCAGCAGAAGGGGGCTGATACCGCAAAGGTAAACAAAATAAATTGCGAAATCCTGCACTATACGGGATTAGCGTTAACGAGAAGAAAAGGAAGAAGGCTTTTTACGAGGATAATGTGATAGCACCACATCATGGCAGCTCTAAAAACATTCAGCGCAACCTTCCGCGTCGTCGGATGTCTCTTTATTTGCTTCGGCGGTGATGGATCGACCTGTTTCCACTCTTTTTTTTTTTGCGGGGTCGGGGTCACTGATACACCCAGCACTAGTGTATTTTGCTTAGGTGGCTAAAAAAAGTCATTTTCACTGGTCTGATAAGACTGCAACATTTCAGCTGTGGCTTCGGTTGAGTGGTATTTTCGATTGGGAGTCAGTTTGTGAAGACGCTGCTAATTATGACGGACATTTTTTTTCTTATTTCCCTTCTTTTCTTGAGCATCATTTACTCTGTAGATCTAGCGTAAATGTGCCAAAGTATGTTCATTCTCAAAAAGAGTGCAGTTTATCTTCCTGACAGTTGACCAAACTGGTTAGCAGGGTATATCTGTAATTGTGTTCAGAGTGGTAGAAGAAACGCTTCGTTGAATTTGTGTGGAGAAATTCCGTATTCACGAATTAAGAAGAGGGAAGAATCATTTTTGAGCATTCTTGATATAATTCTTGTACTCTGTTGTAAAACATTCGCAGAATACACGAGAAACAGCCTTTAATCTTTGACTGCATTCTGAAAGGCTGGCTTTCGCATGTGTTGCAAATGTGACGTGTGCTGTCGTCTATTACCTTTGCTTGAAATCATAGCTAACGTACGTAAAAGCGTGCGTATAACGCACGCAAATTATGTGTGAGTGTTCTTTAGGCCACAGATTTGCACAAGTTTGCGTATGTTTTGGAGTCAGAAGGGTAGGTTTTATGTCAGAATGACTTCAAATCATGTACGAAAATCGGACAGGAAGCTATCGTTTATAGAAGAACTGTTCAGTGAGGCCAGACAAGGAACGAAGACGGAGAAAGCAAACGGGAAGTTGAAGCTGCTCTTGGGACGAAAGAGTCTACTTTACGGAAAACATGAAAGCTGTGAGTAAGGAATATGTCTTTTTTGCTTTGTCCTGATAAACTGCCAATACAAAAATAAATTTTCTGTGACCAAAGTACTCCTAATATGTGGTGTCTTTTCTTTACTGGATTTGTAAATGACCTTCTGCGATTGGTTGGAATAGGAATACGTGCAAGAGATCTGGATGCACGGTTATGAAGGTTGTGTCAGCAGACAGAGGCAAAAGAGTCTCAGATGTGTGAGCATTAATCCTGTCCCATTTTTCATGGCACCAACAATAAGCTTTCTAGGAATAAGGATGTAGCCTGAGCTCTTCAAAGATGCTCTCGCCATAACCGCAGACAATTATTTCGTAAACTGTGGTCTCCTTGCCTAAAGCGGTCCAGCGACTAAAGGAAACTATGGATGACCCAGTCCACTCGATACTCACATATCACATTGCAGACTTCAAGCTGTCCTGTATTCTCGAGATCACCATGAAACTTTGATGTCCCTAGCACAACCCACCAGTCATAAGCTTCAGTCCGTACGTAGAGCGTGGATTATTTGGACCACTGAAAACTGCATACGCAGCTGCAGCCGAGAAGCCAAGAGACCGTATTTAACAGCACCTTCCATGTTGACCCAGGTAGAAAATCTCCTTGAGTGGGAAGTGAGAACACAGCAAAACAACAGTGTCTCGCGCAGAAATCTTGCATTTATCAAAAACTAAACAACCAATAAAGAGGAGTTGACAAGCCCCCGGAGTCAAGCTCCTTACATCCTTTCTATATAAATATTGTATTTTGGAGATAAATACCAACAGATAATAGCAAATAGCTACTGGGACCAAGATAAAATTCACCTAATGGCCTAACACTGGGGAGGCATCCTTTTCGAGCTGGAACACTACATCTGCAGCTGAAGAGACAGCAGATAGGATGGCCATTTTCTGTCCAGGATGTGAAGAGCAGTGTAACGAGCCAATATTCGAGGACTGGATACAGTACGTTAAGTGTGAGAGATGGTGGCGCGAACAGTGATCTTTATTTAAGGTTACTAATTCATTCACTTGTAACATTTGCTAAATGTATACTTATTTGTATTTGTTTTGCGTACTCTTAAACGCAGGTGAACGAGAGAGTGCGCATTTCCCATCTTTTTGTATTTTAGAGAAATTCAATGAAAGTTGCTTCTTGAAGATATAGATATTGTGTTAAGTAATATGGACCGAAAATGACCTTGTTTTCCTATTAATAATAACCCAGTTATGTAAGATTATTCTTTGATTGTGCACTCTTATGTATATTACCTCAATCTTTGACGGTTTATAATATTTGTCGCTTTGTTCTATAGTATGAAATGTAACTGTTTTGGCTTTATTAGTTTTGCTATATGAATTTCTTTTAATTGAATATGCAAAAGTATCAGTATGCGTTTGGCGTTCTTTGTAAAGCTTTTGTGAAATTGGCTGTGTGAACCTGATGTAGTATGTAGCACTGTTGTTTTGACCGTGATGCAACAGCGATATCCATAATTGTCAGTCAGACAGTGACACTGAGTGGGTGTGCAGTGTCGTGTCGTATGCGTGTATGTTGTATGATGGTCGCGGTTTGAACTAAATTTCGACGTGGACGTTATTGTTGGACTGTGAATCTTATAAGCTTTATTGAATACTGTCAGGAGCAGTGACAACGCTTATGTTAATAGACTGTGATTGTCGTGGTTTGAACCGAACAGTTTTGCACGTAACTACGTTTCACGAACCAATGTACTTTGAAATTATTATCTTGTGTTCTACTTAACGAGCTGAAGCGAGCTTTAAAACATAACAGACATCGAGGGCAATTTTAAACTGTTTATGATGTGTGGCACTGCTTTCATCAAAACTATTAATTCGCGATTGTGAATACTGAAGGGGACGAATGTAACTTCACGTTAGGAGAGTGAAAATGACGCTGTGTATTGCTAAAAACTGCGTCATAACCTGTACTGATACACATGTCATGTAATTACTGTGTAAAGGATGACATTTTACTTGAAGGACGATACCTAGTGTAGCCGGATAAATACGATATTGCAACGCCTGTGTTGTTAACAAGAACGATAGAGCGTTTCTTGGCACTTGCATGAATGTTATTACTGTTTACTTTCTCTCTCTTATTCGTTTTTTTTTATTGTAGTTGTTATTGCATGTGCTTTACGTATTCTTTTGGAGGGGTATGATTCGGTACATGTGTGTGGTGTTTTTATTATATGAATTTACGTGCTTTGTTGTGGTGTGTGCCATACCGCATAAGTCGTGCTGTCCGCCATTAAATTCTGAGCGCCAACCAATCACAGATGGGCTGCTACTCAGCTAATGGTGCAAGGCAAGCTATAAGTGGCAATTTGGAATTTCACAACTGTCAACAACATAAACTGTGTTTACATTCAGTTAGACGTCATATTAAGACACGCTCATAACCAGGTGAGAATATACTTGTTTCTTACCTTTGTAACTGAACGAAATTACAGCTGTGTCCCTATTTATTGAAGAATTTATTCACCGGAGCTTTCGTCTTTGATGTTCCTTTGGTGTTTGCTGGAAATCCCTGACCTGGTTACTTTCGTTGCGTCCGTAAGTAAAACGGATTATTCAGAATTTAAATAATCGATATTCACGGTTAGTACAGCAAAGAGCCACAGAAACTGGTACACCTGCCTAATATCAATTAGAGCTCCCGTGAGCACACAGAAGCGCCGCAACACGACGTGACATGGACTCGACTAATGCCTGAAGTAGTGCTGAATGGAACTGACACCATGAATCCTGCAGGGCTGTCCATAAATCTGTAAGAGTACGTTGTATGGCATCACAGATAAGCCCAATAATGTTCATATTTGGGGAGTTTGGTGACCAGCGGAAACATTCAAACTCAGAAGTGTGTTCCTGGAGCCATTATGTAGCTATTCTCGACGTGTGGTGTGTCGCATTGTCCTGCTGGAATTGCCCAGGTCCGTCGGAATGCACAATAAACATGAATGGATGCAGGGGATCAGACAGGATGCTTATGTATGTGTCACCTGTGAGAGTCGTATTTACACGTTTCTAGGGTCCCATATCACTCCAGCTGCACACGCCCATTACAGAGACTCTACCAGATTGAACAGTCTCCTGCTGACAAGGAGTGACCATGGATTCATGAGGTTGTCTCCGTACCCACACACGTCCATCCCCTCGATACAACTGCAAACGAGATCGTCGAACCAGGAACATGTTTCCAGTCATCAACACTCCAATGTCAGTGTAGAAAGGCCCAAGCCAGGCGTAAAGTTTAGTGTCGTGGAGTCATCAGGGGTACACGAGTGGGCCTACGGGTCCGAAGGCCCATATCGATAGTGTGATTCCTGATATTCACGGTACATCGTGAAATAGTCGTACCGGAAAATCCCCACTTCATTTGTGTGTCCCATCGGTCGTGCGCCGACTATAACACCTCGTTCAAACTCAGTTAAATCTTGATAACATGCCATTGCAGCAGCAGTAACCGATGTAGCAACTGCGCCAGACACTTGTTGTCTCATACAAGCGTTGCCGACCGCAATGCTGTATTCTACCTCTTTACTCATTTCTGTTTTTGATTCGCAGGCCTTTAACGGTGTCATTGGCGCTTCAGTGTATAAAGCGTATCGATGATGGTGAGGGGATGCGGAAAACATTGTAGTCGTTGTAATGTTGAAGCTGTGGGATTTAACCGAGGTCCAAGAGGGCATGAATATCGGCTTTCGCGTCAAGCGTGCTGCATCAGGGCCTCGGCAGCAGGCGCGTTGCTCATGTACCAGTGCTGACTACCGTCCTAGGCCGAAGAAAGAAATTTTCAGGTCGGTACCGCAACTGGACGAGCACTGATGGCCGACAGGTGGCCTTTTCAGATGAATCACGTTTTGTGCCCAATCGGACTGATAACAGTTGCCGTGTACGGCGTGAAACATTTGAAAGCAGATACTCAGCATTATCGTCTGAATAATGTGTTTGTGGCATTCCCTGAGTGTTCTTTGTCGTTCTAGAGGGCACATGGATTAACAGAATACTCATCTATCCTTGGAGACCATGTTCAACCGATGTGCTGTTTGGTTTTCATCGGCAGAGTTGCGTCTGTGGCAGGATAATGTGCGCTACTGACCATTAAAATTGCTACACCAAGAATAAATGATGATGATAAACGGGTATTCATTGGACAAATATATTATACTAGATCTGACATCTGATTACATTTTCACGCAATTTTGGTGCATAGATCCTAAGAAATCAGTACCCAGAACAACCACCTCTGGCCGTAATAACGGCCTTGATACGCCTGGGCATTGAGTCAAACAGAGCTTGGATGGCGTATACAGGTACAGCTGCACATGTAGCTTCAACACGATACCACAGTTCATCAAGAGTAGTGACTGGCGTATTGTGACGAGCCAGTTGCTCGGCCACCATTCACCAGATGTTTTCAGTTGGTGAGAGATCTGGAGAATGTGCTGGCCAGAGCAGCAGTCGAACTTTTTCTGTATCCAGAAAGGCCCGTACACGACCTGCAACATGCGGTTGTGCATTATCCAGCCGAAATGTAGGGTTTCACAGGGATCGAATGAAGGGTAGACCCAAAGGTTGTAACACATCTGAAATGTAACGTCTACTGTTCGAAGCACCGTCGATGCGAACAACAGGTGACCGAGAGGTGTAATCAATGGCACCACATACCATCACGCCACGTGATACGCCAGTATGGCGATGACGAATACACGCTTCCAATGTGCGTTCACCGCGATGTCGCCAAACACGGATGCGACCATTATAATGCTGAACCGGGATTCATCCGAAAAAATGACGTTTTGCTATTCGTGCACCCAGGTTCGTCTTTGAGTATACCATCGCAGGCACTCCTGTCTGTGATGCAGCGTCTAGTGTAACCGCAGCCATGGTCTCCTAGCTGATAGTCCACGCTGCTGCAAACGTCGCCGAACTGTTCGTGCAGATGGTTGTTGTCTTGCAAACGTCCCCATCTGTTGACTCACGGATCGAGACGTGGCTGCACGATCCGTTAAAGCCATGCGGATAAGATGCTCGTCATCTTGACTGCTAGTGATACGAGGCCGTTGGGATCCAGCACGGCGTTCCGTATTACCCTCTTGAACCCACCGATTCCATATTCTGCTAACAGTCATTGGATCTCGAACAACGCGAGCAGCAATGTCGCCATACGATAAACCGCAATCGCGATAGGCTACAATCCGATCTTTGTCAAAGTCGGAAACGTTATGGTACGCATTTCTCCTCCTTACACGAGGGATCACAACAACGTATCACCAGGCAACGCCGGTCAACTGCTGTTTGTGTATGAGAAATCGGTTGGAAACTTTACTCATGTCAGCACGTTGTAGGTGTCGCCACCGGCGCCAACCTTGTGTGAATGCTCTGAAAAGCTAATCATTTGCATATAACAGCATCTTACTCCTGTCGGTTAAATTTCGCGTCTGTAGCACGTGATCTTCGTGGTGTAGCAGTTTTAATGGTCAGTAGTGTAACTACTCACAGAGCTCATGATGTATATGTGTGGTTTGAAGAGCAGCAGGTTTAGTTTACCGTGCTCTGCTGGCCACTAAACTCGCCTGACTTAAACCCAATAGAGGACATGTGGGACCACCACGATCGGGATGTTCACGCCATGGTTCTTCAACAGAGGAAACTGGAGCAGCTGGCCACAGCACTGGAGTCGGCACGTCTCCCCATCCCTGTTGGTGCTTTCCACAATCTCATTGATTCTTTTCCTTCACGTCTCGCAGTGTTCCGCACAGCGAAATCTGGCTGTTCAGACTTTTGGCAGGTGGTCAGGCTAATGTGACGGGACAACTTAACACCTTATAATGTCCTAGCCTAAACAGCCATTTGTTGTAGAAACTTGAAAGTCATCCTGAGCTCTAATGTAATGAAGTATCTCTAACGGAGAAACCTCCTTCATGCCAACCACCAAGGATACCGAAGACAACGACCATGTGAAGCCAAACTTTGGCTTTTCTCACATGAGGTCCTGAAAGTCATGGATGAAGCCAGTCCAAAAGTCACTTGAACCGGTATCACACCTTCGCTTATTATCGAGGGTGTTGTTGTTGTTGTGGTCTTCAGTCCTGAGACTGGTTTGTTGCAGCTCTCCATGCTACTCTATCCTGTGCAAGTTTCTTCATCTCCCAGTACCTACTGCAACCTACATCCTTCTGAATCTGCTTAGTGTATTCATCTCTTGGTCTCCCTCTACGATTTTTACCCTCCACGCTGCCCTCCAATACTAAATTGGTGATCCCTTGATGCCTCAGAACATGTCCTACCAACCGATCGCTTCTTCTTGTCAAGTCGTGCCACAAATTTCTCTTCTCCCCAATCCTATTCAACACTTCCTCATTAGTTATGTGATCTACCCATCTAATCTTCAGCATTCTTCTGTAGCACCACATTTCGAAAGCTTCTATTCTCTTCTTGTCCAAACTATGTATCGTCCACGTTTAACTTCCATACAAGGCTACACTCCATACAAATACTTTCAGAAACGACTTCGTGACACTTAAATCTATACTCGATGTTAACAAATTTCTCTTTTTCAGAAACGCTTTCCTTGCCATTGCCAGTCTACATTTTATATCCTCTCTACTTCGACCATCATCAGCTATTTTTCTCCCCAAATAGCAAAACTCCTTTACTACTTTAAGTGTCTCATTTCCTAATCTAATTCCCTCAGAATCACCCGACTTAATACGACTACATTCCATTATCCTCGTTTTGCTTTTGTTGATGTTCATCTTATATCCTCCTTTCAAGACACGGTCCATTCCGTTCTACTGCTCTTCCAAGTCCTGTGCTGTATCTGACAGAATTACAATGTCATCGGTAACCCTTAAAGTTATACATTCTCCATGGATTTTAATACCTACTGCGAATTTTTCTTTTGTTTCCTTTATGCTTGCTCAATATACAGATTGAATAACATCGGGGAGAGGCTACAACCGTGTCTTACTCCCTTCCCAACCACTGCTTCCCTTTCATTTCCCTCGACCATTTATAACTGCCATCTAGTTTCTGTACAAATTGTAAATAGCCTTTCGCTCCCTGTATTTTACCCCTGCCAACTTTAGAATTTGAAAGAGAGTACTCCAGTCAACATTGTCAATAGCTTTTTCTAAGTCTACAAATGCTAGAAACGTAGGTTTGCCTTTCCTTAATCTTTCTTCTAAGATAAGTCGTAAGGTCAGTATTGCCTCACGTGTTCCAGTATTTCTACGGAATCCAAACTGATCTTCCCCGAGGTCGGCTTCTACTAGTTTTTCCATTCGTCTCTAAAGAATTCGTGTTAGTATTTTGCAGCTGTGGCTTATTAAACTGATTGTTCGGTAATTTTCACATCTGTCAACACCTGCTTTCTTTGGGATTGGAATTATTATATTCTTCTTGAAGTCTGAGGGTATTTCGCCTGTTTCATACATCTTGCTCATCAGATGGTAGAGTTTTGTCAGGACTTGCTCTCCCAAGGCCGTCAGTAGTTCCAATGGAATGATGTCTACTCCCGGGGCCTTGTTCGACTGAGGTCTTTCAGTGTTCTGTCAAACTCTTCACGCAGTATCATATCTCCCATTTCATCTTCATCTACATCCTCTTCCATTTCCATAATATTGTCCTCAAGTACATCGCCCTTGTGTAGACCCTCTATATACTCCTTCCACCTTTCTGCTTTCCCTTCTTTGCTTAGAACTGGGTTTATATCTGAGCTCTTGAAGTTCATACAAGTCGTTCTCTTATCTCCAAAGGTCTCTTTAATTTTCCTGTAGGCAGTATCTATCTTCCCCCTAGTGAGATAAGCCTCTACATCATTACATTTGTCCTCTAGCCATCCCTGCTTAGCCATTTGCACTTCCTGTCGATCTCATTTTTGAGACGTTTGTATTCCTTTTTGCCTGCTTCATTTACTGCATTTTATATTTTCTCCTTTCATCAATTAAATTCAATATTTCTTCTGTTACCCAAGGATTTCTACTAGCCTTCGTCTTTTTACCTACTTGATCCTTTGCTGCCTTCACTACTTCATCCCTCAAAGCTACCTATTTTTTTCTACTGTATCTCTTTCCCCCATTCCTGTCAATTGTTTCCTTATGCTCTCCCTGAAACTCTGTACAACTTCTGGTTCTTTCAGTTTATCGAAGACCCATCTCCTTAAATTCCCACCTTTTTGCAGTTTCTTCAATTTTAATCTACAGGTCATAACCAATAGATTGTGGTCAGAGTCCACATCTGCCCCTGGAAATGTCTTACAATTTAAAACCTGGTTCCTAAATCTCTGTCTTACCATTATATAATCTATCTGATACCTTTTAGTATGCTATCATATGGGATATAAACGGAAATTTTTGATGGGACTGAAGATTTGCAGGTTAGACACAGTATGTGATATTGGGTGATGGATAATCTACAGATATGGAAATAACTTCAGGTATGCCCTCGGAGAAGTGTTTTGGAACTCTTGCTCTTCGTGTTGTGTATCATAACCTTGCAGAAAATATTAATAGTAACCTCAGACTAAGCTGGCCGAAGTGGCCGTGCGGTTAAAGGCGATGCAGTCTGGAACTGCAAGACCGCTACGGTCGCAGGTTCGAATCCTGCCTCGGGCATGGATGTTTGTGATGTCCTTAGGTTAGTTAGGTTTAACTAGTTCTAAGTTCTAGGGGACTAATGACCTCAGCAGTTGAGTCCCATAGTGCTCAGAGCCATTTGAATCATTTAACCTCAGACTTTTTTCAGATAATTCACCTACCTACAATGATATAGTGTCTGAAAGTAACTGTACAAATATTCAGTTAGTTCAGTTTGGCAGCTTCCTTTAAATATACAGGAATGTAGTACTGTGCACTGCAAAAAACGCAAAAAAGTAGCACCGTCTGACGAAAATATGTCAGTCACAGTTCGAATCTATAAAACTCAAATATCTGAATGTAACATTTTATAGGGGTGTGATGTATTACAATCACAGAGGCTCAGTTGTAGGTAAAGCAGGAGTCACACTTAGCGGGCCGGGTGGCCGAGCGGTTCTAGGCGCCACAGTCTGGGACCACGCGACCGCTACGGTCGCAGGTTCGAATCCTGCCTCGGGCATGGATGTGTGTGATGTCCTTGGTTAGTTCGATTTAAGTAGTTCTAAATTGTAGGAGGCTGATGCCCTCAGAAGTTAAGATCCCTCGTGCTGAGAGCCATTTGAGCCATTTGTCACATTTAGATTCAATACTACATAAATGCAACTGATGTACAACGGAGGTTATAAAGCACTATTGCGAGCTAACGTAGAATATTGCTATAGTGTGTGCAGTTGATTCCCAATAGAACTAAAAATGTCACGTTTCTCCATCTGAAAGAAGATGTCTATTCAGATTTCGTGCCAGTCACGTCAGACAGGTGATAGTAGAGCCACACACCAGGTTTGCTTTAAATACACGCTGTAACCGTCTTCGTGAGCGTTAGTTACTTTTGAGATCGGATGTGGTGAGCTGATGTTAGTGAAGAATGCCTTCAAGACGACAAAGACGCCATTATCAGCACCTCACTGAGTTTAAATGGGTTCGTCTAATAGCGCAACGAGAAACAGGATGTTGCTTGTGCAATATTTCAGAAAGAATTGGAAGGAATGTAGCCATCGTATACGACTGGTGGCAGCGGTGGTCACGAGAATGTACGTTCGTAAGAAGACCGGGCACCCGATTGTCACTTTGCGTTACCGAGAGGGACTACCATCGCGTACGGCGTGGGACTCCGACGAATCTTACTGCATATGCAATAGCAATTTTAGTAGCTGTTGGCACCACAGTGACGCAAAAAACTGTGACAAATCGGTTATTTCAAGGACAGTTCCGAGCCAGACGCCTTGTAGCGTGCATTCCACTGACTCCAAACACCAACGTAGCTCATTGTTGGGCAGAGTGGAGGTTTGTTATTTTCCGATGAAAGTGGTTCTGACTCGGTGCAAATGATGCCCGCGTGTTTGTTAGGAGGAGGCGAGTTGAGGGCCTCAAAGAAAGTTGTCTGCTTGTTAGACACACAGGCTCTATACCAGTCTGGGCTGCGATTTCGTATGACAGCAGGAGCACTCTCGTGGTTATCCCACACACCCTGATTGCAAATTGGTACGTCAATCTCGTGATTCGACCTGTAGTGCTGCCATTCATTAATAGCGTTCCGCCGGCCGCTGTGGCCGAGCGGTTCTAGGCACTTCAGTCTGGAACCACGCTGCCGCTATGGTCGCAGGTTCCAATCCTGCCTCGGGCATGGATGTGTGTGATGCCTTAGGTTAGTTAGGTTTAAGATCAAATGGTTCAAATGGCTCTGAGCACTATGGGACTTAACATCTATGGTCATCAGTCCCCTAGAACTTGGAACTACTTAAACCTAACTAACCTATGGTGTAAGGTGTCAGGCAAATCCAACACACACAAGAATGCCTAAATGCATCTCATACCTTCCCACCGTGAGACAGACGCAGTTCCGAGGGGAAAAACGAGAACAGAAGCCGAGAGCAGAACCGTGTTAAGCAAGAAGGCCCTACGATAAGGGGCGGACACCCACGTCGCCAGCTAACCGCCAGGACCACCCCCCAGTCCATGTTAAAAGCTAGAGCCCTCCAGAAGAACAGTATAGATCTTACGATAACACTAAATGGGCCACACCAGCCGCAAGATTTAGCGTGAGACTTTTTCACGTCTCTGTTACGCTGCAAACGTTAATAACATTGCCCCACAACGAAAAGTAACCGCCAGGACCACCCCTCAGCCCATGTTAAAAGATAGAGCCCTGCAGAAGAACAGTATAGATCTTATGATAATACTGAAAGGGCCACACCAGCTGCAAGTTTTTGCGTGAGACTTTTTCGCGTCTCTGTTACGTTGCAAACTTTGAAAACATTGCCTCACCACGAAAAGTATAACGTTTCTCATTGGATAGACAGAATTTTTGTAGGCAGAGCTTAAGGTTAACATTGAGACTCTGATTGGTCAGATGAAAACACAACCAAATAGTTTTTTTTTAAACAAATTCGGTAAATTGTAGTAAGGAGAAGTTAGGAGAGAGTTGCTTCCGAGACGGCGAGCTGTATAGAGCTGCGCCGGCCGCTGCCCCCTGACGAACACTGACAAGGTAATGAACGCACGCGATGCCAGATTTTTGAGCGCATAGGGCTTCACTCTGAACTGCGGAAGTCTCATCTGTTACATCCCCTTCTTACGTAATACTAGTGTCGATCGTCAATTAAATCTCATGGTATTCACATTTGCTATGTAAGTAAAAATCTGAAACGCGATGATTTCTCTGTTATATAATTATTGAGAAGCCACATGAGCCACTGTAATTTATGACAGGTTAGATAAGTAATTAAAGATAATTGAGGGTCACTGTAGACCATTTTGATTGTTTTCTCTTTTGTGAAACTTAATTTAAACCTAGATTATAGATGTGATATGGCATAGGTCATGTTTCGATCCATTGTAGAAATTGGAAACCCACTCAGGAAATATTCGTTCACATTTTTGTTGAACGCAGTTGGTTTTTACCATCCTGTATTCAGATATTTCCTTTTATCAATAGTGCAATTTATAAACAATATTTTGTGAGTAGAATAAAATTTCCATCGGTAAATTTAACTGCTTTTTCGACGTTATTTTACCGAGTAACTAAAAATAGGAAAGCCTTGAACCCCTTTTTTATAAATTTAGATAGTATTATGATTCTTTTACATGCAGTGCAGTGAAGCTGACACTGAAATCATTAAGTATTTGGTTATATCACCGCTACTCTACATGCCATGTGTGGTCTGGCGTCTCCTTACCAGCAACAGGTCCCAGGTTCAAACTAGTCAATTCCCTAAAAAACACGCTCAGAGCGTCGTTGCGCGAAAGTGGTAGGGAGACACGACTTAGAACAAACAGACACCACGGAGAATGTTAGAAAGGACATCACACAACACACAGTCATCACGAGGCAGAGAAATTCCCTGACCCCGCCGGGAATCGAAGCCGGGAACCCGGGCGCTGGAACTGAGTACGCTACCGCACGACCACGAGCTGCGGCAGTTAGGTTTAAGTAGTTCTAAGTCTAGCGGTCTGATGACCTCAGACGTTAAGTCCCATAGTCTTAGAGCCATTTGAGTTAACAGCTCCACGAATTGTTTTCGCGTGCCCACATACCTTTGACAACTTGATGTACAGAATGTCCATACGTTTCTTGCCTGCTCGATTGTCAGATCTGACTCCAATCGATATCATGTGGGATATCACTCTACGACAAGTCCAGCGTCATCCACAAACACCATTAACCATCCCTGTACTGACAGACTTAGCGCCACAATCATGGAACTCCATCCCACAAACTGGCATCCGGCACCTATGCACAACAGTTCATTCACTTTCGCACGACTGCATCCAACATTCTGGTGTTTATATCCGTTATTAATGTATCAGCATTTCTCATTTTCGATGAGTTATCTCTCACTTACATTAACACATATTAATGACTTAAATATGTTATAGAGACTAATGTATTCCCGTAATTTCAATCCTCTAAATTTATTATACTTGATGTTGCGATTATTTTTCATCCAGTATAAGAAATGTATCACGAATGGTGACAAGTTTATTTGGGAGTCACATAGAAGCTTTTTTTTTTTTTAAAAAAAAAAAGTAGACGCAAATTTTGTCATGATAACCAACTTATAAAATTTCCAACTCATCATTTACTAGTTATTAACCTAGTAATATACTGTAACTTCCTATGTATACTCAGCAGTGATCGCGAGGACAATATCAAACGAATTGCAGTGCGGAAAGAGGCATTTGAACAGTCATTCCTCCGGCGCTCCATACATGAATGGGTTGAAGTCCTAATAACTGGTATACTGGAAGTACCCTCTGTCAAGCACTTCACAGTAATTTGCAGAGAATGGATACTCACCGTGTCGGTATACGCTAATTTTATACCTTTCCGAGTAATTGTTTTATTTGTAATTAAAATTATCGCTCTCAGTGAAATTTCTATGTTAAAGTGACGCAATACAATAGCCATAAATGCCGCTGTGTCTTTTGTTCAGGTAATTAACATCCCGAAATT
This sequence comes from Schistocerca cancellata, assembly GCF_023864275.1. Classification (NCBI taxonomy): domain Eukaryota; kingdom Metazoa; phylum Arthropoda; class Insecta; order Orthoptera; family Acrididae; genus Schistocerca; species Schistocerca cancellata. The sequence goes on from NC_064631.1 coordinate 445,857,988, forward strand.
TTACATTCAACACACAATACGGCTTGTTTTGCATTCGAATGTCTGTAACAGGTGGGCCACATTCACTGTGGACAAAGAAAGGTTCACTTTTATTCCGTATTTTCCATTCACCTGTTCATAGCAAGACAAATACACAAGTAACAAAGGGAGATATATATTTATCTTCTGACGCACAGATATTGAGACACAAACCTTTAGTTGTATTATAGTCACAGAAGCACACTTGACATTTAAGAAACTACACTCCTGGAAATGGAAAAAAGAACACATTGACACCGGTGTGTCAGACTCACCATACTTGCTCCGGACACTGCGAGAGGGCTGTACAAGCAATGATCACACGCACGGCACAGCGGACACACCAGGAACCGCGGTGTTGGCCGTCGAATGGCGCTAGCTGCGCAGCATTTGTGCACCGCCGCCGTCAGTGTCAGCCAGTTTGCCGTGGCATACGGAGCTCCATCGCAGTCTTTAACACTGGTAGCATGCCGCGACAGCGTGGACGTGAACCGTATGTGCAGTTGACGGACTTTGAGCGAGGGCGTATAGTGGGCATGCGGGAGGCCGGGTGGACGTACCGCCGAATTGCTCAACACGTGGGGCGTGAGGTCTCCACAGTACATCGATGTTGTCGCCAGTGGTCGGCGGAAGGTGCACGTGCCCGTCGACCTGGGACCGGACCGCAGCGACGCACGGATGAACGCCAAGACCGTAGGATCCTACGCAGTGCCGTAGGGGACCGCACCGCCACTTCCCACCAAATTAGGGACACTGTTGCTCCTGGGGTATCGGCGAGGACCATTCGCAACCGTCTCCATGAAGCTGGGCTACGGTCCCGCACACCGTTAGGCCGTCTTCCGCTCACGCCCCAACATCGTGCAGCCCGCCTCCAGTGGTGTCGCGACAGGTGTGAATGGAGGGACGAATGGAGACGTGTCGTCTTCAGCGACGAGAGTCGCTTCTGCCTTGGTGCCAATGATGGTCGTATGCGTGTTTGGCGCCGTGCAGGTGAGCGCCAGAATCAGGAATGCATACGACCGAGGCACACAGGGCCAACACCCGGCATCATGGTGTGGGGAGCGATCTCCTACAATGGCCGTACACCACTGGTGATCGTCGAGGGGACACTGAATAGTGCACGGTACATCCAAACCGTCATCGAACCCATCGTTCTACCATTCCTAGACCGGCAAGGGAACTTGCTGTTCCAACAGGACAATGCACGTCCGTATGTATCCCGTGCCACCCAACGTGCTCTAGAAGGTGTAAGTCAACTACCCTGGCCAGCAAGATCTCCGGATCTGTCCCCCATTGAGCATGTTTGGGACTGGATGAAGCGTCGTCTCACGCGGTCTGCACGTCCAGCACGAACGCTGGTCCAACTGAGGCGCCAGGTGGAAATGGCATGGCAAGCCGTTCCACAGGACTACATCCAGCATCTCTACGATCGTCTCCATGGGAGAATAGCAGCCTGCATTGCTGCGAAAGGTGGATATACACTGTACTAGTGCCGACAATGTGCATGCTCTGTTGCCTGTGTCTATGTGCCTGTGGTTCTGTCAGTGTGATCATGTGATGTATCTGACCCCAGGAATGTGTCAATAAAGTTTCCCCTTCCTGGGACAATGAATTCACGGTGTTCTTATTTCAATTTCCAGGAGTGTATGTTTTACATGGGCATTCATCTTAGATGACGATATCCACGGTTTCCTATCTTATCTATCAACCTTCCGTCATATTATTCTTTGCTTGTCTCTTGTAATTCAGCGAAGAACGCCTTTGCTCCATCTACTATTCTTTCAGCTTGTTTCATATCACAGTAGACAACATTCCATATTCATTACAGTCATAATTAAGGCTTCTAGTCTGTCCCTTGAGCCGTTCAGTTCTTTTATTGTCTCTCCCCACAATTCCCAGCTTAAGCCTTTTCATGACTCGCTGAGCGACCCTCTATTTTTGATTGGTTTTTACGCTAAAGTACCGTGTCTCACTGTATGAAGCCCAAACAGTTAAGTCATATCCATTGTAAACTTCCATTTTAAGACACATATTGTGAATATTACAAGTTATTCCCTACCTGCTTGCACACTCCTTCCATTAATTTCTTTCATTCCTGCTTAGGCTTATATACGGTGGAAGAAAGCAAAACAGCATCATCCTCGAAACGACTGTAGTTCATATACCTTATCCATATACACGTATTCGGTTTTCTTTATCCCAGTTTAAGGATCGGAAAAGCACCTGTAGAACAGTGAGAGTAGTTTCGGCAGTGTGTAACGTTTTTGTCTTGACTGCTGTTTCAGTTGTAAAGTTTCCAAACTTCCCACTGTCCTGGTGAAGCCTAATGGAAATTGTAGCATTGAAGTAAATGTTCTTCAGTGTACTTAGACGGGATACGTCAATGCCTTCTTTGTCAGGAATGATAATATTAATTTCTAAACTTCCTCAATGTCTATGAATCACACGTAAATTTTGCATTTCAATTACATAGGTCTGATTTTAAATCTCATAAATGATTTGCAACTCGTCCATTGCGACTTATCTACAACCAAAGATTTGTCCTACTTTAGACTGTGTAATACTTCTGACCCGTGCGCCGTACCGAGGACAAGACAGGGACACTTACGTCGCGACCGGTATGTAAGACTACTTGAAGCCACACAGTGAATACTTCTAAAGAGTTTGGCTCGCCCAGGACGGGTTGGACTGCATGAAGTCTGGCACACAGTAAGAAGGTTGCCAATAGGTAACCCGACACCTGCAGTCACTTGGACGAAGAGCAGGCTTCACGTCATGGACGAGAGACTTTGATATTGCGTGGCTGCTTTCGTGACAATTCGGGTATGCAGCTCAACACTTGAACAGTTAGGATGAGAAATTGAAACCAGAGCTGGGATCTGCTACGTGGTACACGTGGTAACAAGACAAGAGAAGGAATTATCATATTTCATCAAAATATATGAGTTATTAGAGATAAAGTTAGTGAACTGCTGATAGATGTTGATTCTGAAAATATTGGTATATCGGCGCTCCACTTAAATAATTTTGCAATTGAGTGGCTTCCTTGACCAGGATACAGATTAGCTGGCTGTTTTTCTAGGAGTTCCTTGCGGGATGGGGGAGTGGCCAGGTACGTAAAAAACTGTATTCCATTGGAGTCCATAGATATATCACGGCACTGCTCTGAACAGATATCTAAATGTTGTGCAGGGGCAGTTGAATTTAGTGAAAGTGTAATTGTAATTTTTGTGTTTATAGGTCCACTAATTCTGACTTCAAAGCATTAGTGCTCAAGCTAGAGAGGATTGTTGATACACGTGATAGGAGGTACCAGAAATCAGTTACACGTGGTGACTTCAGTATTAATTTAGTATATCATTATGCAAGACAAAGGATCTTGGTAGAGCTCCTAAATTCGTATGATCTGATGCAGACTGTGTTTTTTCCAACTAGGGTGAAAGGGAACAGTAGCACAGCCATAGACCGTATTTTTATTCATTCTTCATTACTAAATGGGCATTCTCGTAGTAAAAGGGTGAATGGACTTTCAGACCATGATGCACAAATTTTAACACTAAAAGGCTTCTGTAGTCAAACAAATGTCGCATATAATTACAAACTTTGGAGGAAAGCTAATCCAACAGCAATAGAGAGTTTTTTGAACCACATCAAGGAACAAGAGTGGCAGGACGTTTATAGTACCGATAATATAAATGACAAATACAATGCTTTCCTTAACACATTTCTCATGCTTTTTGAGAGTTACGTTGCATTAGAACGCCGTAAACGGTGTTCTAATAGTAAAAGGCAGCCCAGGTGGCTGACTAATGAGATATCATGTAGAAAAAAGCGAGAATTATATGAAAATGTTACAAGTAGTCACAATCAAGCTACAGTAGCCCATTACAAACAGTACTGTAAAGTGCTTAAAAATATTATTAGGAAGGCAAAGAATATGTGGTAAGCAAATAGAATAGGCAGTTCACATGATAAAATTAAAACCACATGGTCAGTTATGAAGGAAGTGTCTGGTCAGCAGCACAAGGTCGACAATATGAAGACAGTTCGCGGTAAAAATATTTCTGTTTCTGATAAATCATATATATATATATATGTATATATATATATATATATATATATATATATATATATATATATATATATATATATATATAGAATTTAACAATCATTTTCTGAGTTTTGATGGCGAATTAAATACAAATTTAGCTTCTACAGGGAATCATATAACTCTCTTGGCAAATGCCTTTCCGTGATTTATGTCTGAAATACTCCTCTGTGATACAGACAAGAGGAAGATTGAGTCAATAATTAAATCACTGAAGACGACGGAGTTTGATACATATTATGGAGAGCCTAGCAGAATATTGAAGTACAGTGCTGCACGTATTACCCTTGTATTGTTGTGGTCTTCAGTGCTGAGACTGGTTTGATGCAGCTCTCCATGCTACTCTATCCTGTGCAAGCTTCTTCATCTCCCAGTACGTACTGGAACCTACATCCTTCTGAATCTGCTTGGTGTATTCATCTCTTGGTCTCCCTCTACGATTTTTACCCTCCACGCTGCCCTCGAATACTAAATTTACCCATATTTTTTATTTTTTTCCTTTAGGGATAGTCAATTACCTGAACGATTGAGGTACTCAGTAGTGAAGTCGTTTTATAAAAAGGTAGAAAGGGATAATGTAGACAATTTTAGACCTGTTTCTATGTCATCAGTGTTTGCTAAAGTTATTGAAAGGGCTTAGTATGTAAGGATAATTGGTAATTTAATTCACACGATTTGCTGTCAAATGTACAGTTCTGCTTTAGAAATCGTTTAACAACTGAAAATGCTATATTCTCTTTTCTCTGTGAGGAACTGGATGGAGTAAACGAAAGGATTCGAAGATAGCCATATTTTTGATTTAACGAAGCCGTTTGATAGTGTTGTACACAAAATTTTGCCCCAGAAGTTGGATCATTACGGAATACGGGTAGTAGCTCACAATTGGTTCACCTCTTACTTTAGCAACAGACAGCAAAAGGTCATTATTCACGATGTTGAGAATGGCTATGAAGTAAGGTCTGAGTAGCGTACGGTTAAGTGGGGGGGGGGGGGGAGGGTGCCCCAGGGATCAGTGTTGGGGCAACTCCTGATCCTTATTTATATTAATGATATTACGAGTAGCTAAAATATTAATGTTTGCTGATGATACTAGCTTGGTAGTAAAGGATGTGTGCAACAATGGGACGGTTTCAAATGGTGCAGTTCATGACCTAAGTTCATGGCTTGTAGAAAATATACTAACACTAAATCACAGTAAGACTCAGTTTTTACAGTTTCTAACACACAATTCAACAAAACCCGACGTTTTAATTTCACAGAATGGGCATATGATTAGTGAAACTGAATAGTTCAACTTTCTAGGTGTTCAGATAGATAGTAAACTGTCGTGGAAAGCCCACGTTCAATATCTTGTTCAAAGACTTAATGCTGCCATTTTTACTATTCGAACGGCATCTGCAGTAAGTGATCGTTCGACACAAAATTATCTACTTTGATTATTTTAATTCACTTACGTCGTATGGTATTATATTTTAGGGTAACTCTTCCCATTCTAAAAGGATATTTTTGGCTCAGAAACGGGCGGTTGAGGCAATAGGTCTGGTAAGTTGGCGAACCTCTTGTCGACCCCAGTTCACGAGTCTGGTTATCTTGACATTGACCTCTCAATATATATTTACCTTACTGTCATTTCTTCTTAACAATATGAGCTTATTCCCAAGAATAAGCAGTTTTCACTTAGCTAATACTCGGCAGAAATCAAACCTGCTTTTGGATCGGACTTCCTTAACTCTTGTGCAGAAAGGTGTGCAGTACACTGCTGCATCCATTTTCAATAAGCTACCACTCGAATTCAAAATTCTTAGCAGTACTTCACGTTCATTCGAATAGAAACTGAAGAATTTCCCCATGGGTCCTCCTTCCATCCTGTCGAGGAGTTCCTTGAATAATTAAGCTGATTCTTGTTATATTGTTGATTGCGTTTACTTATACTTGTGTGTTGACATTTTCGGGTTCATAAACATTTTATTTTTATCTGTTGTTAATTTTATGTTGTAAATTTATCTACTGACACGTTCCATGATCTTGGAGATTTGATCCTCAGTTTGGTCCTACGGAACTAGACGTGTGAATAATAAAATAAAAAGTTCCCGAGTCATACAACTGGCCGTAGAAAGACCAGAAATTTTCACCCTACAAAAAGACTGTTTGCGGTGGCCGCAGACGTCGGCGGGCCATTGACTGGAATTGAGAATTCGGCCCCAAAGTGACAACGCCGTTACGGTAGAGAATTTTGGCAGCCTGTAAGTAATGTCGGCAACCAAGAGATTCTTGTCTGAAAGGAGGCCGAAGGCGGTCACTTGAGGAGACTGCGAGAGCGCAGGAGGACATTGAGCAGTCAGGAACAGTGAAGAGACGGGGATTAGACAGGAAGTTGTCCTTCTGGAGAGTTGTCAAGCCATTATCTACTCATTCACCAGATACTGAATCAGATCCCTATTTCCATGCCAACGTTTACCGTCACGGTGTTACTTATTCTTTTCCCACTCTATGCTGAATAGATTTACCTAGTCGTCCAGTGGTTGGGTCTTCAAGCATTCGACTGCACATCTGCGTCCAGTTATAGCGATAATACTGCTTCGGCGACACGATCTCCGCGTACAGTAGCCTCTGGAAGCGGAGGCACACGAATGCCGTGTCAGCCGCCGAGAGTGCTACCTTAAGAGGGTCATTCAGTGCAGAAGCCAGTCCTTGCCGTCTCCTCAACGTTGCTGATCAAGGAAGATGAATGTTGCAGTATATCATATCAATTCCTCACCCCACCACAACGAGATGTTCGACACATCGGGCCGACCTCACTTCTGCCACACGTTCCTTCATGCAGTGACTGACTACATTGAATGATGGTTCATCCCATCCTCCTACTTGCCATTTACTGAATCCGTGTCTATACCTAGGCCAAATGACCCTGAGATTTATATTTGTATTAATGATGCGGTAATAAATGCACAGTCGACGAAACAAAACCGTCCGCATCTCCTGATAAGTTCGTGTGGCTTCGGTTGTGTAGAGCTCGTATCATTAGTAATGCCACACACTCTGGCAACTGCGGCTGCACAACATGTAACACACTTTTACCAATCTTTTTCTAACGACTTTATTTATAGACCTTCATGATTTTCTGAAATTGTCTCTAATTACAGCATATTATCTTATATTCGATGGTGGGTAAGTTCTTAGCGTTTATTGTTTTGCATGTTGGCATCCCGTTTACTATATGTTTATTTATGGATTGTCATATTATATTTGGAGCTCACTGTTGCTATTTGAGTTTATATATTGTCATTATGTCATCTGGAGATAATGAATGGGGCTGTACACGCAAGAAAATGGAGAGATACGTGGAGAGATCGGAATACTTCCGGCATATTCTTCCATTTCAGTTATTCTTTTATTTCAGTTAAATACAGTGATGACAGCATCGGAGAAAGCCAGAAACATTTATGAAATGTATAGGGACAATGCCGTTGGACAGAGCACGGCTAAAAAATGGCTTTCACACACACACACACACACACACACACACACACACACACACACTACGTTCAGGAAGACATTTTAAACGCATTAACCCACAATGATCAACATCAGTGTACTCGAGGACTGGCACATGTGATGAACTGAAATTACTCAACCATGGTGCGAAATTTACATGCAACAGGTAATATTCAAAATTCGAGTGTCTGGGTACCACAAGCTCCAAGCTGAAACCAAATAAATCAGTGGGCGTTCATATTTGCATCTCTCTTTGCTCGTCATCAGTTGCCTCCGTCAATTCCTATTCTTTATCGTCAATGGTGAGGAGAAATGGTGTCTTTTTGTTAACAAAACGTAAATAAAGGTATGAAAGAGTCCAAACAAAGAAGAAACTCCCCATTCAAGAACCTGCGCGCATCCACAGTAATGTTTTGCGTCTGCTGGAACAGCAACGGTGTGGTGTACTTCGAACTGCTTCGCCGAGAGTAACCATCACTGCTGCCATTTATTTTCGACAAATGAGACGTCTCCATATAAAATCTAAGAACAACGACCAGGTAGACTGCGCGAAGTTATCCTACTCCACGATAACGCCTGCCCGCATTCTGCTAAACTGACAAAATACACTGTACAGGAGCTGGGTTCGAAGTCTTTCCGCATTCCACATTATTCACCTCATCTTGCGCTCTCAGACATTCACCTTTCCCTCTCTCTGTCGAACAACCTTCAAGAAAATTCGTTTCCGGATGGAAATGCGCTCCAAAGACGACTTGACGAGTTCTTTGCCTCAGAGCCACGTGATTTCTACAGTCGTGGATTCGAAAAATTTTTTCAGCGTTGGAAGACTGTTGTACATAGTTAAAGAGAATATATTGTTGGCACTGACGACTGAAGTCTCTGTTATGTGTATCTGTAATGTTAATTATGCTATGGAAAAACGCTGTGAACTTATGCATCAATCCAATATACACTGAAGTGCCAAAGAAACTGGTATAGTCATGCGTATTCAAATACAGAGATATGTAAACAGGCAGAATACGGCGTTGCGGTCGGCAACGCCTATATCAGACAACTAGTGCCTGCCACAGTTGTTAGATCGGTTACTGATGCTCTGTAATGATGTGGGGGCTGTGCAGTTGGAGTGATATGGGACCCCTGATACGTCTAGATACGACTTTGACAGGTGACACGTACGTAATTGTCCTGTCTGCTTCTGAAAAATGTCGATGTGTGGAAATAGCACACTAGTTACGGTAAAAATTGTTTTCTAACGCGACAGGTGTACTGTTTCTTGACACCGGCAATCTTGTTATTACTGCAGCCATTCATGTCCATTGGTAGATTACAGCAGGACAATGCGACATCCTGCAGACCCAGAATTGCTACACAGTTGCTCCATGAACAGTCTTCTGAGTTTAAACACTTCCGCTTGAGCATATCTGGAGTGCCTTGCAACATGCTGTTCAGGAGAGATCTCCACCCATCGTACTCTTACAGGTTTATGGACAGCCCTGCAGGATTCATGGTGTCAGTTCCCTACAGCACTACTTCAGATATTAGTCAAGTCCATGCCTCGTCGTATTGCACCACTTCTGCAAGCGCGCGGGGTCGTTACACGATATTATGCAGCTGCCCAGTTTCTTTCTCTCTTCAGTGTGTATTACACCTTTACCAGTTTGAAACGCCGAGCTACTACAGATTCGAATTAACAGATAAAAGTAAACTTCTCCAGTTACTTGGTAGCCGTGTGGCTGCGTTAGAGGCTTTGCGATCACACTGAAGCAATTGTGGTTCACGTCCTATTGATATAATACACTTTTTTACATTCTACTGTTTGATAATGTGTTGCAAGCGTAACACGAACATAACAGGGGTATGCTGAAAATGATAACTCACGGCGCCACAATCTCGTGTACGATAAATTTTTATTCACTGCCTTGATGGTTCGGATAGGCAAAACATGAGAGACAGTGTCCTGGCACTCGTCCAATATGATGGACGCAGCGAGCGTTAAGCGGCACCCATGTGCGGCGTTCGGTCTTCCCATGCCCTGAATTAGGTAATTCAGTGTCACGAAACGGGAGTAATCGGCCGGTTTCGATGGTCGGGCTTCCGAAAGGTGTCGACGCTTCAGCAAAACAAAGTGTGACCGCCCTATGAAACTCTATTTTTCAATTCTGTCCAACTCAAGAAAGAGATAAATTTCTCTGGACGCTCACAAAACGATTCACAACCGCTTAACGGATGCTGTCCTTAGAGCACATAGGGCTGCTTAATAGGCCTTTCCTGATGGGCACAAACTTTATACGGTTGCCTTCGTTTAATTAAATGGTGACTGTGACTGATTCCATGCCATCAGCATAGCATAGCGATGGAAATGTTACCTATGATGGTGCCACTAAAGCGGAGTTACTAAATACAGTTTTCCTTAAGTCCTTCACGGAAGAAAACGAAGAAAATATTCCAGGATTCTAAACTAGAACAGCTGTTAGCATGAATGACATAAATGTAGATATCTTAGGTGTTGCGGAACAACTCAAATCACTTAAGAAAGGCAAGTCTTCCGGTCCAGATGGTATACCAGTCAGGTTTCTCTCAGAGTATGCAGACACAATAGCGCCTTTCTTAGCAATCATATACAACCGCACACTTGACGAAAGGTCTGTTCCTAAAGACTGGAAAGTAGCACAGGTCGCATCAATATTCAAGCAAGAAAACAGGAGTAACCAACCCACTGAATTACAGACTCATATCACTGATCTCAATTTGCGGTAGGATTTTGGAGCATATACTATACTCGAACATTATGAATCACCTTGAAGAAAATGACTTATTGGTACATAACCAACACCGATTCAGAAAATATCGTTCTTGTGCAACACAGCTAGCTCATTATTCTCATGAAGTAATGAGTGTTGTTGACAAAGGATCTCATATCGATTCCATATCCTAAATTTCAAAAAATGGTTCAAATGGCTCTGAGCACTATGGGACTCAACTGCTGAGGTTATTAGTCCCCTAGAACTTAGAACTAGTTAAACCTAACTAACCTAAGGACATCACACACATCCATGCCCGAGGCAGGATTCGAACCTGCGACCGTAGCGGTCTCGCGGTTCCAGACTGCACCGCCAGAACCGCGCGGCCACTTCGGCCGGCCTTCTAGATTTCCAGAAGACTTTTGATACCGTTCCTGAAAAGCGACTATTAATCAAATTGCGTGCATATGGAGTATCGTCTCAGTTGTGTGACTGGATTCGTGATTTCCTCTCAGAGAGGACATAGTACGTAGTGATAGACGGTAAATCATCGAGTAGGACAGAAGTGATATCTGGCATTCTGCAAGGTAGTGTCATAGGCCCTCTGCTGTTCCTGATTTATATAAATGATCTAGGTGATAATCTGAGCAGTCCCCTTAGATTGTTTGCAGATGATGCTGTAATTTACCGTCTAGTAAAATCATCAGACGATCAATTCCAATTACAAAATGGTCTAGAGAGAATTTCTGTATGGTGCAAAAAGTGAGAATTGGCACTAAAGAAAGTAAAGTACGAGGTCATCCACATGGGTACTGAAGGAAATCCTATAAATTTTGGGTATACGATAAATCTCACAAATCTAAGGTCTGTCAATTCGACTAAATACCTAGGAATTATAATTGAGAGAAACTTAAACTGGAAAGACCACACAGAAAATATTGTGGGGAAGGCGAAACAAAGACTGCGCTTTGTTGGCAGAACACCTAGAAGATGCGACAAACCCACTAAAGAGACAGCCTACATTACACTTGTCGGTCCTCTGCTGGAATGTTGCTGAGCAGTATGGGATCCTTACCAGGCATGATTGACGGAGGACATCGAAAAAATGCAAAGAAGTGCAGCTCGTTTCGTGTTATCGCGCAATAGGGGTGAGACTGTCACTGATATGTTACGGGAGTTGGGGTGGCAGTCGCTGAAACAAAGGCGGTTTTCTTTGCAGCGAGATCTGTTTACGAAATTTCAATCACCGTCTTTCTCTTCTGAATGCGTAAATATTTTGTTGACACCCACCTACGTAGGGAGAAATGATCATCATAATAAAATAAGAGAATTCAGAGCTCGAACGGAAAGATTTAGGTATTCCTTTTTTCCCACACGCTATTCGAGACTGAAATGGTAGAGAAGTAGTATGAAAATGGTTCGATGAACCCTCTGCCAGGCACTTAAGTGTGAACTGAGAGTAACCATGTAGATGTAGATGAGTGAATATTTAGCTCGGTGAATGACGGTCCGATGACGGCCTAAAGGCCACTGGGAGCATGTTACGATCCACAGTACGTGGTGAAACATTCGCGTGTTGACCGCATCACAGTCTCAGGATACCGTTGAATGTCGTCAGATGAAGCAAGGATACTTCATTTAATATATGATCATCTCGCAGCGCATCAGTATGAGCATGTCATGAAACTCATGAAACATACTACGGTGTCAAGTGTGAGGATGCGGTATCCAAATGGAATGATCCAGTTCCAAGAGGACCACTCAGCGATACACACTAGTCTAATCTTTCAGCAATGGTCTTCACAACAGGCTGACGTCGATCTGATGGAATGACTTTTTCGAACACCGGTAGCAAACCCCATTGAAAATTTGTGAGCTAAAATGAAAAGTCACATAAATATACAATGGCAGACACCGGCTCCACGTACCTACTTTTGAATACAGGGAGAGTCTCGCGGACGATGTGACGTATTTCCATAGGCTTATTGCCTGCATCAGTCGTCAGATGAGGCTGGTAATTGACTCCAGCGGTGAATGGGCCTCATACTAGCCTCATTCCTGATGTCAAACTTTTCTCGTTTCACATTACTGCCCTTTTTATTACAATATTTGATGTAACTTAATGTTTGTTAATAGAAAACCTACGAGGAATTAATACGATTTAAATTTTGTTCATTAAAATCGTGCTACTTAAAATGCAAATGTGCAAAAAGCACAAAGAAGTCAATTTTAATCGAAAGAGAAATGGTGTCTTAATATGAGGTAGCCAAAGAAAACGATATTGGCCAATATGAAAACAGGTAGAACTTAAATATTTTATATTCCTTTCGTTACTGGCTCTCCAACATTCTCTGCATTTATTGTGGAAAACAACTGCAGTGAGGGCATACAAAAGCTCATTTTCAACTCAACATTCATCGAGATCCAAAGGGCGGTATTCCGTGCACTGTCCCATCTCTCTCTGTTAATGTTCAGAAAAGCGACCACTTCATAATACACATTCAGTGTCTTCTTCTTCTTCAGGTTGAATATCTGAAGCATTGTCCTAAATCAAGTTTGTATCATACTCCGAATGACTGGAAGATTATATTTCGCTTACCTTTTTCTTTTTCCAACGGCCTTGCCGCAGTGGTGACACCGGTTCCCGTCAGATCACCGAAGTTAAGCGCTGTCGGACTAGGCTAGCACTTGGATGGGTGACCATCGGTCTACCTGGCACTGTTGGCAAGCGGGGTGCACTCAGCCCTTATGAGGCAAACTGAGGAGCTACTTGGTTGAGAAGTAGTGGCTCCGGTCTCGGAAACTGACATAAGGCCAGGAGAGCCGTGTGCTGACCACATGCCCCTCCATATCCGCATCCAGTGACGCCTATGGGCTGAGGATGACACGGCGGCCGGTCGGCACCGTTGGGCCTTCATGGCCTCTTCGGGAGGAGTTTAGTTTAGTTTCCTTACCTTTTTCTTTTTCAAGAACAAAACTTTTGCTTATGTCGCCTTTCATTCCGCAACAGCTTTCTTTTCATCGAATTGTTTCAAATATCCTCTGTATGGAGACAATGTTTTCTACACGGATTTAGAGTATAGTGATTTTACTAAATCTCGTGGCCCTTGATGTGGCGTGCTAATTTTGGTCTCACATTCACTCCGTTGTTTTCATCTCGTATGTAAAACTCCTGGGGTATTGCAAAATTCATCGTCTCTACGTATATGTATTTTACAAGGGATGAGTCTCGTTTTCCAGATGCCGTTTATAGCATATTTCAAAAAATGACTCTGAGCACTATGGGACTTAACATCTTAGGTCATCAGTCCCCTAGAGCTTAGAACTACTCAAACCTAAATAACCTACGAACATCACACATAGGATTCGAACCTGCGACCGTAGCAGTCCCGCGGTTCCGGACTGCTGCGCCTAGAACCGCACGGCCACCGCGGCCGGCTAGCATATTTCGTTGTTATTGCTCTCAAAGTAGGCAGCTTCAAGTACCCTAGTTAATAAAAATGAGGTTACTGCTGGACCTGTGTTATTTGTCCACCAGGTTTATATTTCTTGGAGATAATACGTTTTATACAGTCCCATGAATTCCACACGAGAGGTTGTATTTATACCTGGAATGAGGTGATAGGGAGATACTGCGTACACGGTTTTCTCTTGCTTTGTCTATCACACAGACGTGATATCATGCCCAACAAGTTGTGGCACAAAACTTTTGCTTGAAAAGTTCACAAAATTGACAAGTCGCATAGGAAAATGTGTCTGAAACCTGGTACTAGGATGGCAACATGAAGTTATCGTGAGGTAGCCTCTCCTAGGACGCGATACTGTCGAGTATTAAGATATGATATGTTAGAAGTAGTCCATCTTTCGCTTGAAACCTAGTCTCATAGTTACGCTGCTCAGTGTGACGGACAAATCATTATAGTGAATGAAAGAGTACTACGTGAAGAATATAATCAGACGTGTATTGCTGAAACAGCTACTGTACTTCCAGCCTCAAAGCTGTACAAGCAAATACACTTTTAAAATCAAGGTTTCTTGACAGTGTTCAGCTCGGAAATTTCTCTGTTCTATGCTTCAGGCGCTGTGAGAAATAAGGTCTGATACCTCCCAACAGAGATGATCACTTACTTTAGTCACAGTCTACTTATCCCATATTAGTAAACTGTCCCGTAACAGACATCTTTCCTCTGAATTCAAAATCATTTTCCGTAATAACTGAAATGGAGTAAGCCAAAGCGTAGCGAATGCTGTCATCTGGCGTCTGTAGTTTCATTTCCGCGGTCCACCAAAATTATTGAGCTCCGTTTTCCTTTAAAATTATGGAGAATCGAACTCTAATTTCCGTTTCGGAAACATGTTTTACTCTTATCCTGTCCATAGGATGGTTGTGTAGTTTGGTAACTGCTCATCCCTTTCGTACCATTATACACGTCCAACCGGATTTTAATAAATGTTGTCCGACATAATCTAAAATTCTTAAGCAGACACATTACGCTAAATAGTTGAGCTTGAATAATTCTACTTCAAGACCAAAATTTAAGAGCTCATAGTTAAACATTTATTCATCTTACTCAATTTTATCTTAATGATTATTTCTGCTGAATCTGCTTTCACGTTCTGTTTCCTCTCTCTGGGGATAGTTTTATGCTTATAGGCAAAACTTTCTCTTGGCCAACTTAATTTTAACCTCATTGTTGTCGAAATTGAGAGTGATAGTGGATTTAGTATTCCTGAAAAAAAAGGGCAAATGGGTTGCTGTTGAGCTTGGCCATTACATTTGCAAGCGTTATTTGAAAAGAAAAGAAAAAAGAAAGAAAACGTATATTATTACGAGCTTCTTTCGGGTCAAAGAACTGAATAATTGTTCGATTGGTTACACTCACCCACATTTACAACATGTGCCTCATCAAAGACAAAATTTTGCAAGATATCTGACTGATCTAAAATCCCATACTCCTTAGAATAATATCTTGTCACTTCCATAAATTGAATGCCTTATCTTCAGTCGGTTTACATTTCTTCATACTTCTAAATTCTTACACATTCCGCACTGCTTGCAGAACGTCATAATTTTCATTGATATTTACTTATTTTTCTGAATCGTGTGTAGAGGTATACTAAAATAGAAATTATCTAGGAATGCTTCTACAATTTTCTTTTCAATTAGTCACTGTGCTATCTGACATCTTAACTGTTGAAAGATTATGTCTGCTCAATTTATGCAAACGGTTTGTTTTTTAGAATTCCTATCGATTCTTCTATAAAATTTTCGTTAAATATCCGGCACTGTCTCTTAGAAATTTCGGAGAAGTTTTGAGCTATTCACCACATTTTAACGTGTTTCTAGGTACACCGGACGAAAAATTAATCAACCCCAGAAACCGTAGCCCTAATACATTGTAATACCTCATCTAACATAGATAATGGATTCAAAAGGCGAGAGAGAGCGGTCACAAGTGTGTACAGTTACATCACTCATTGGTGACATGATGCAATAGCGCTACCAAGTGTAGACTTCTTCGTTGTTACGTTTCACTTGTTCTTCCAAAAGTTCCCAGACATTTTCTGTGGAACTAAGTACGGATGATTTAGAGGACTAGTAAACCTGCGATTTTGTGCTTCCGAGTTTCCCAAACCGGAAGTGTTTGTATATAGCCGTGTGAACATAAATGTTTCTCTTCTTGGAAGAAGGGGTTTACAACAACATACTCATCATGAAGACACAGAAAGAAGATGAAGACTTGGACACACAGAATGTTGTAATAAATATCCTTCTTGATCCCAAGTTTTGGTCCGATAAATAACCCCAAAACGTCACAGGACCATGTTCGACTTAAATTGAACCCTCCAGATGCAGTAGGTTAAATGTCTCATTGACTGTAGGTGCATTCGACGACTTGCATCTTGTGACAGAGGTAAAATCGTGTCCTGTCGGACTACGCCACACGCCTCCACATTCAGTTCCTGTGTTCGTTGTCTCATTGAAGATGTGACTTAGAAATTTGTAAAGTCAGCTACTAGCCGGAAAAGGGTACATCTAGAACCGGGGGCTCAAGGGTGCAACAGTTTCATCTTTATAAATAATGATTTTGGTAAGAAGGCGTCAGTCTTTGTGCAGACGCTAGAGCAACAGCATTGGACCTCTCACACTGAAGATGTCACGTTATTATAGGTGGAGAAGGCGAACTCGACCGACAGTTTCTAAAGCAATCGATAATGCTGCTATTACTACCGAGCACTATGTTGGCGCACAGGTAATTCTGCATCGTCCTTCAGTGTTTTGTGGTTGTGTTCTGAACTTTACGCTTACGTATAATGATGCCACCCAGCACGGCAATGGCTGGGTTATCGTCGCTCTAATAAGTGATCCTAAAGTAGAAAGAGTACCAGTGCTCGAATCATTTAACAGTCGTGACGTCATTGCCTATCGGACATTTCTGATCTGTAAGGTGTACAACAGAGGCATGGGTAAATCGTATTACATGTCCACCATGCCGTTGGTTATCAGGATCTGGAATCATCGTAAAATAAATGAATCAGAATCCGTGTCAGTATAACTGTAAGAAAATAAAACTAGTTGGTGATCTCGCTTATTATTATACAAATTAAATAAAGTTATCCTTTTACCGTGGTGTAAAATACCCTTGTCCCACGTACCCAACTCCGAATTTCATTGCATGCATTTTCCTTTGTAATTTTTGCTTGAAAACTTGTAGAAATTGATCTCCATTCACTGACAGTAGTACGTTCTGTCGGTTATGATATCGATTATCATACACAAAGCATGACGGTATCCTCCAATCCGTCTTAGTAACTTTCGTCACACCTGTCCTTACTCCATGTTACCATGGCTACGAGTGGTCAACTGTACCTTGTACGCATACTGAGAAGTCCACGTTGATACATCAGTAAATCGAGGGGCTTCGTTCATGGTGTGTTCATGGGGACGTCCAAGCAAGATAGCTCCTTTATTTCTGTACTTCTCAACGTCGATCTTTCTCACGGCACTGATTCCGCACAATTTCATCGAATACACAGATCACTTTGCTGCCGTACTTAGGTTATCGGTGGAAAATCTTACGAATATTTATCTGTTACAAGTTTTTCATCACCTCAGCGGTGACTAGTATTTTCTACCTTGATTATGTTACCGTATTTTATTGCTGTGTTAAGTAGTTCCTTCAAGAGACTTTCATTACACTGGCATTCTTCATGAATTCATTGTCTCTGTTGTTTGCCAAACTAGCTTTATTAAGTAATTGGTCACCTGTTTGTATCAGAGTTATCTTCATTTTCTACGACGCTTAACCCTGTGCTTAATTTAACCTGCTATGTTACGTTGTTGCTAATTAAACTGCTACTATCTTAATTTCTGACATCATGTCTGATTAGTTTCTTTCTCTCCAACTTTGTTTCTTAATTTTGAAATTGCACATTATTATCTTATGAATATTCCGATTCTGCAATGATTAATAATCTCCTTAGCCTCTAAATTGCCTTCATTATTGAAAAAATATACTAAGTACCAAAATTTGTTACACCTCGTGTTTTCCAAATCCATTTTCTATTTAGTTTCTTACGGGAAAGAGCCAAAAGGTCAAAAAGACGTTGTTCTCAATATGTTCACTCATGCTTAACTTTCTTTTTAAAATTACTCTCTTTGTCGTGTAGAGCACACTTACTGTCATTTATCGGTTTTTATAAGTCTTTGGGGAAGTCTTCTTCCAACACCTGTACTTACAATTGAATGATATCCATTGCATACTTTCTGGTTATATTTAAAACCGTTCGTGGTATGTTGTGTAAGCGACCTTCGATGTCAGTAGTGAGAAGATTTATTTTCTTGTTTACTACTAAGATTGATGTTCAATATTTTCCAAGCTCTGTTCCACAGTGATACAATATACAGTGAATTGCAGAAATGTTGCAACCAACTTCGAGGATGTTCTGAGAAACAAATCGAGGACATGAACCAGTGACCCGAAATGTCATTAATTTTCTTGTTTACTACTGAGATTGAAGTTCAATATTTTCCAAGCTCTGTTCCACAGTGATACTATATACAGTGTATTGCAGAAATGTTGCAACCAACTTCGAGGATGTTCTGAGAAACAAATCGAGGACATGAACCAGTGACCCGAAATGTCATCCATAGAAGTGCAGAATGCTGAAGTTGTGCCTGAAGGGACTCTCACAGAACAAAAAGTGTGTAAAAAATGTAGTGTAGCGGATAATATCGTTACTACAGTACAGACTACGTAAATTAAAGATCATGTGTCACATAGAAATTACGTGTCCTCCCCTGACAAATTGTTCAGCAGTGCTACATAAACAAAAAGTTTTCTACTCTTTCTTTCGCATCTTTGCTGAGTTAATGAATCCTTGCAGGCACGTGTTTACTTTCCTCATTTGTTCTCTTTATTGTGCGACTTGAATAGCTAGCAGTTTCTGGAACCATGTTCAGTATAGTTTCTGACGAAATGTTTGCGTTCTAGTTTGCTTTTATGACGAATTAAATAGCATTGCTTATAATTAAATGTGCCAGTTTCTGAGGGAATTGATATGCAGCTATGGTGTGAGAAGACTGCGATGCCATGCTACGCTATGTAGTAAGGAGACAGCAGTGTGAACGCTTGAAGCATACAGGTCAGAAGGTGACAGTAAACTGAGGAAGTAAGACCCTTCAAAACAAAGGAATGCATTCGTTCATAACGGAGGACGAGAATGCATGCCTTTCTGCGCTGAGGCCATAGTATTTTGCCCGATCTCTACCAGTAGCGGTGCTGGTCTCCCGCATCGTCCCCTACGCTCCTCGGAGTATGGGACCTCATCATCTACCAGTAGCTCAGAGGCCTCTGGCTGGATCAGTTATACATAACCTGATCGTTCCCCGTAATATTCTTCAAGTGACGATTGATGATCTCCTCTCAGTACTTAGCAACGATTACCTTAGCCAGTTCTTAACTATTTATAGGTTCATCAAGAGTTTGTTAACGACTTTTAGGAAACAGGTATTGCTGACATGTCCTCCTGCCCTTTCTCTGTCCATCCTCTTCTCCCCCTCTCTGTCCACGTCCTCATCTCTCCTCTCTCTACCCATCTACTCCTTCTTTTCCATCCATCCATTACCTCCTCCCACATCTCTGTTTGCCCAAGTCCTCCTCCCTGATCTTCCTATCGGTCTCATCCTCCCCACCCCCCCCCCCTCTCTCTCTCTCTGTATATTCCTTTCTACCCCATCCTCTCTCTATCCTCCTCCCAAGACACTTAGTGCCTAAAAGGCATGCCGATTTTAGCCACACAACAAATCTTTCAAGCATGGCAGCCTGGCGTCAGTGGTAGGAAACTCTTGTTTGGCCAGACCGTATCTCTTCCTGTGTGAGATACAGGAGGCTGTGAACGCCTCCCCCCCCCCCCCCTCGCCCCCTCCCCTCTACAGATTCTAACAAGGCAAGCAGAATGTGAACAAACCTGGACCCAGTTGTTGCAGGTAGATACTGGACATGGGTAGATGCTGGACATGGGTAGATCATCTTGTTTTCATGTTTGGTATGTATAAATATAGAAACTCTCCATGGAAAGGTCTCAGTGATGGTGGCAGATAAAACAGGCGACTACTATCCACATGCAACATGCCTTTTGTCCCAGGCAGTCTCTATGGCAGGGGTTGAGGAAACACAATTTTGACCTGTCTCCAGTCCTAATTGAGATGGGAGGCTATAAGCCCCACAGTGCTGATGCTCCTGAAGTTTGTGTGCAACATTTTGTTGAAATCGATTCAGGGCTGTGGAAGGAGGTCTCAGACTTACATAGATACACACAGGCTGTTTTATATCTTTCACCTCACACCCTTGTTCCCTTCCACCTGTGTTCCCAACCACACAACCTTTTCGTGGGCTGACTGCCTCCATCCATACTCCACATGCTTCCTAAACATCACTCTCTTCCCTCCTCTCTCTGTGTATCTCCTCCTTTCCAATCTACAACTCTCTCTTTGTCTGAATCCTCCACCTCCTGTTTCAGTATGTCTCCTCCACTGCACTCTCTCTCTCTCTCTTCTACTCTTCCTCCCCCCCCACCCATCCTCCTATCCAACTCTCTCTCTCTCCTCCTGCTACCTCTCAGTCTGTCAATCTCTTCCTCCTCATCATTCTCACGGTCTGTCTATCTTATCCTGCTCCCTATTCTCTCTTTGTCCATCTTCTACTCTCACACCTCTTTTCTGTATATTTCCTCCCAGTCCACTACCTTGTGAATCTCTTCCTATCAACCTCTCCTTACCTATCTCCTTCTGCCCCCACTCTCTGTCTCTTTATCCCACCTCTCCCAATTCAATACCTCCTGCCCCCACTCCCGATCCATCTAATCTTGCTTCCTCTCCCTATCATTTTCCTCTTCCTCCTAGCTCTTTATCCATATTCTCCTGCTCCTAGCTCTTTCAGCCTCATCCTCATCCTCCTCATCCTCCTCCTCCTCCTCCTCCTCCCCCTGCTCCTCCTATCCCCTTTCTACGTATTTCTCCTCGATTCACTCTCTCTTTCAGCCCCTCTGTCTGCACCTGGACATTTCTCTCTGAATCCATTCCTTCCTGTCCTCCTCTCCCTGTCCATCCCCCCTCCCGCTCTATCACTATCCACCTCATCTTTCCACCTCTGTTCATCTGACCTCCCACTCTCACTGTCTGATCACCACCTGTTCCCCCCTTCTCTTCCCATCTTTCCTCCCCCCTCTCTACCCATCTCCCCCTCATGTTTCTCCACATCCATCCTCTACTACCTATCTAAATGTCAATCGCTTCATCTATCCATCTCAACCTTCTCCACAACAATGCCCAACCACATGCACTATCCCTGCAAAACATGTTGATAAAAGAGGTTTCTACTGCTGTAACACAACAGCCCAATTGTGCATCTCTGCTTGTGCCTGTCTGTTGTGCTGAGCATCCTATATGGTTGAAACTGAAAAAAATACGTCTTAGTCCATAACTCTGCTTGTACTGCAGTTAGGAGGTTATCGAGCCAACAGTGCTAATGCTCATGTAATGTGTGGTTCTAAAATGGTTCAAATGGCTCTGAGCACTATGTGACAAAACATCTCAGGTCATCAGTCCCCTAGACCGTAGAACTACTTAAACCTAACTAACCTAAGGACATCACACACATCCATGCCCGAGGCAGGATTCGAACCTGCGACCGTAGCGGTCGCGCGGTTTGTGCATTGTGGTTTGGTTAAAATCGATCCAGAGGTTTGCATACAAGGTGTTAGGGGTATAAGTGCAGATATTGTGATCATTCATACCTTAATACAGGTATCTACCCACTTCAGTGTGTTCTTTCTTTTCTTCATCTAACAGTTTTTACACAAAAGCTTCACATAGTCTGCTATGTCATGTTTTTAGCGCGATTGTACCTGTGCCAATAAGTTGACTGTGGCTGACAGTATAAACTAACCATTTCAAAATCATTTCAACACCTGACCTACTGCCCATGAGAAAGTAAGCGTTAATGGTATGCTCCTGCCGCATGTGTTTGGAGGTAAGAACCAAGCTAAAAACGTTTTACTCCAACAGCTGTAGTTATTATCCTGCATATGAAGTAAATGCTGATGTAATGTTGTTCAGTACAGAGCCCTCAGTCAGCAATAAAAGTGTTGGACTGGGATCTACTACTTCAGTTTACATCGAGTCACTTTAAGAAAGAGCTTTGCAATACCTGTCCACTGATCAGTATGTCGTTCATTCCCTCTGGCCTCAATGTATGGCCTGATTTGGTTGAGAAGAGTGTCATAAAAACTTTCATTCCTCTCCCTGAGGAAAGGTGGTCCACAACGCTTGTATCTGGTCCATAATATCCCTGTTTAGACACAATCCGGTCCCATAGACATTCTAACTAGGACAGATCTCGGTTTCTTCCTAGCCATGAGATCGTTTCAGCGTCGTGGACATGGCTCATACAGATCCTTGTCGCATGTGGACCACCATCGTCATGTTTAAAATTGGCACGTGAATTAACACATGAGGGTGCAGGATGTCCACGACATACCGTTGTGGCATCAGAGTTATCTCAACCACTGCCAGTCTTGACTTGAAGTCACTTTATGGCTTCACACACTGTGGCGCTAGAATTAACACCGCTGAGCCCCTCCAACACATTCGAAGTATGGAACCTCTCTCCAGTCGCCGACATACTCACTGAGAATGGACATCTGATATACTAAACACAGTGAGACGCCATTCATCAGCATTCTGTGCCTCCCAGTCACGAAGGTGTTAATGGCAACCTACACCTGGGACGGTAAGACCTATTTCACATGATACTGGTCCCCGGCTAGTGACGCGGGATAATACAGAAAGTTGCAGGGGTCCATTACATGTTCTCGAATGGCAAGCGCAGACCTGAACGGGTCTCGATGTGCTTGGTGCACAATATCGCGACGACGAGTTTGCCTGTCCGTAATTTTTCTTTCAGTCTAACTTCCGGTCACTGCGCATCCGAATGCCCTACATAGCTGGATATTGTACGATTAGATCAAACGGCCAAATGGAGACCTACAATAAGGCAAGACCCTTTTCAACGTCTGCCAGGCGGTGAAAACGCTGCATTGCACAAATGCGCTGCACCTCCGTGTCCTTCCCAGTGATCAATCAACACATGACGCCGTTCACTCCATTCATGTACCCTAACAGGCCAGGTAACGACACTAAACCTGAATACTAATACAATCTGTTGCCCATTATACCTGTCAAGGAGAATTACAACTATAATCATTTACATACTCACAGATGATGTTTAAGTGTATGCAGTTACATTTACACGTCTTCTAGGTAACGACAGGCCAGGTAACGACACTAAACCTGAATACTAATACAATCTGTTGCCCATTATACCTGTCAAGGAGAATTACAACTATAATCATTTACATACTCACAGATGATGTTTAAGTGTATGCAGTTACATTTACACGTCTTCTAGCTGCTTCACATCTTTTTGTCAAGCCGTGTTTATACACACTAACGTAGTGACACCCCGGAGATGTTGAGAAATAACTGTCAAATTGGCATTATTGTAGAACTTGCTTCGATACATATATCAGCACAACCACAAGAGGCAGGTAGCACTATTGCTGTCTACATTACATTTATCGAGAAGTATTGAGCAGCAGGTTCCTCATTCAGAAATCACATTCGAATTATGGTTGACTGTGAGTAGTTGCGAAAACGGAAACACTATGTTTAAAATGGCGATATCTAACATTATGTTGGCTCACATCTGCCCTAGTGAGACTAGCTGCTGAGAAGTGAGATATCATGCTCACTCAGCTCTCCACATCCCGTATCTTCCGTCAGAAAATGGGCTTCGTTACACCAAGACAGGTATACACAAGGGCGTTGCGGCACGACGTCTCAAGCCCACAGACAGTTAGCACGGCGACCACTTTTTCAGCTTCCCTTGATATGACAGCAGAGA
This sequence comes from Schistocerca cancellata, assembly GCF_023864275.1. Classification (NCBI taxonomy): domain Eukaryota; kingdom Metazoa; phylum Arthropoda; class Insecta; order Orthoptera; family Acrididae; genus Schistocerca; species Schistocerca cancellata. Next base: position 445,881,816 of record NC_064631.1, read on the forward strand.
GAGACAAGCAAACAATAGTTCAACTAGCGACAAAAGGTTTCACAGGCTTTGAACCACTTCATCATTTCAGAAGTGTAAGGGTTCTGCGTACAGCGTCATGGTCGGTATAGTCATGTGTAGACAGTTGCAAGAAAACGAACGTCGCCAGACTTTATTCGTCATTATCGAATGTGCCGAGCATCCGGCATGATAGGATGGGCGTCGTTGAGTACATAACACGATTATTTTTTGACTGCTTTAATATTGGCTTCTCTTATTTTGCCCGTATTATTACATTATGTCCACCTTCGTAAGTGAGTAGTCACCAAGACAGGCTGCGATGCGGAGGATCTGTGTTCGATTTCCGATAACGCCATTAATTTTTCCTTGGTTGTAGGCCTGGAAAGCAGTGGAATCAACCTCGTGGTGCCAACTGAGAAGCTACTTGACTAACAAATGGCGGCTGCAGGTCGCGAAAACTGATCACGGCCAGGAGAGCGGTGTGTTGTCCCACACTCCTCCATACCGCATCCAATGATGCCACTGGAAGATTCCACTGCAACTAAAAACGCCTTTGTTTTAAGGGTGTCCATCCCATATTCTGTATCGTGTCCGGGACACTCTCTCCCCTACATTTCGATAATACAAAACACTATGTTGTTCTTTGAACATCGACATGACATGGTCAGGCTTTGGGATGGACACCATTAAAACAAAGGCGTTTCTCGTTGCAGCGGAATCTTCTCACGAAATTTCAATCACCAACTTTCTGCTCTTAGTGTGAAGGTATTTTGTTGACGCCGAAACACATAGGGAGGAACGATAACCGTGATAAAATAATGGAAAGTAGACCTCGAGCGGAAGATATAGGTGTTCGTTTTTTCCACGCGCTTTTCGAGATTGGAGTAACAGAGAATTATTGTGAAGGTAGGACGAGGAATTCCGCATTATTCAAGACACCTTCTTAATTTTGTTTTACAAAGACATGTTTCAGCACTTTTTGTGCTATCTTCAGTGGGTTATTTGTTATTTTCCTACTTACATGATGGTATTGCAAATTTATGTTGGTAGCTAGTCTGCTACCCTGTCGATGAACCCTCTGCCAGGCACTTAAGTGTGATCTGCAGAGTATCCATGTGGATGTGGATGTAAATAACGTGGATGTCGGTGGTACCGATGTACCCGCCGAGTCTTGTGGACGAAGTTACTTCCATGTTGTTATTTCATTTGTGCGTAACTATTAAACCCATCACCTTCTACACTGAAGCGCCGAAGAAACCGGCATGGGCATGCGTATTCAAATACAGAGTCATGCGAAACAGGCAGAATACAGCGCTGCGGTCGGCAACGCGTATGTAGGAGAAGAAGTGTCTGGCGCAGTTGTTAGATCTGTTACTAGAGCTACAATGGCACGTTATCAAGATTTAAGTGAGTATGAAAGTGGTGTTACAGTCGGCGCACGAGCGATGGGACACAGCATCTCCGAGGTAGCGATAAAGTGCGGAATTTCGCATACGACCATTTCAGGAACAGTGAATATCAGGAATCCGGTAAAACATCAAATTTCTGACATCGCTGAGGCCGGAAAAAGATCCAGCAAGAACAGGACTAATGACGACTGAAGAGAATCGTTCAACGTGACAAAATCTCAACTCTTCTCCAAATAGCTGCAGATTTCAATGCTGGGTCATCAACAAGTGTCAGCGTGCCAATCATTAAACGAAATATCATCTATGTGGGTCTACTATTGTCCTTTGCTGATCCTTAAGGAGCCACGTTAACTGTTCCTGCATGCCGTTCCAGATGTGCCATAAATCTGCCCTTTTGCTTATCAATGTTTATAAATAATGACTTACTCCGCGTTATTTTCACTACTGAAGTTGAATGTCTGAGTCACGGACTGGTCAAAAACTTACGTGGACACGTTGAAATGCATTATATAACAAGTCGATCTTGTCTAAGAACGGTGTGCTTTACAGGTAAGCGAAATTCATAAACATAGACTGACTCTTTGCCAAGAGTTTATTTTTGTATTCAAAACGTAGCTTACACTATGCTAGTACGCGTTCCGCCTACTCAGCATGGTAAAAAATTGGATGTGTAACAAATCCCCTAGTAAAACGATCGTTGTAGAACAGCGAGATAGTGTAGATGTTTTCGAATACTCCAGGCAGCCTTTTGACCACCAGAGGCTACAGTATGAAGGAATCAATAATGAAAACGATGAAAAGTAGTGTTACATTATTAGTGGCCCGTGAAACAATGTTACTGTGCTGGTGTGTCGTAGTTAGTTCTCATAAAAAAAATTGCATTTAAATGGTGGCATTAAATCACATGGCAACGCTTACTATGGATTGGGGTCCAATGGGATCTGAGCAGCATAAAAGTAACATCGACACGGAGTTAAACGAAATAAAAGTTAGATCAAGGGAGAAAGAGTCGTAAACGAACAGAAAAGTTACTGTTCTTTGCAAATTACATGGAGAAGGAATAACATTATGTTAATCTCAGATTTCCAGGCCCAGTGACAACGTTCTGTCAGCCTTGGAAGATGTTAATCGCCTAGCCATGGACCACTATAAACTTTATTTAGCACTGAACTGTAGCGATTCTCTAATTTCTTCTTAGACTAATTTATTTTCAACAGAACACTATATCTAGAACGCGGTTAATCTGTCATTTTGTGCTAGTTGCCCATTTCCTGTCTCGGAAAGGCCCCTATAATCATGAGGGACATTCTGAAGAAGGCTTGGTGTGATACATCTTCAGTTCGCGTGCCCATTTCTTCAAACCTCCCTCAAATTCTCGTGCCTGGAAACTAATACTGGGACCTTACAAACGATCCATGCCTTTGCGCAGTGTAACTGAATTGTTCTCTACGCTGGAATACTCTTTCAGAGGCCGGCCGAAGTGGCCGAGTGGTTCTAGGCGCTACAGTCTGGAACCGCGCGACCGCTACGGTCGCAGGTTCGAATCCTGCCTCGGGCATGGATGTGTGTGATGCCCTTAGGTTAGTTAGGTTTAAGTAGTTCTAAGTTCTAGGGGACTCATGACCACAGCAGTAAAGTCCCATAGTGCTCAGAGCCATTTGAACCATTTTAGAACTCTTTCAGATTGTCTTAATTACTTCACATTTTTCTAGTGCCGACGAAGTAGATTTGCGTTAACTCTTCCACCCTTTGCATTCTGTTTTAGAAAATGAACATTTTTCGGATACAGATGCATGCAGTGAACCGTCTTGATGACACTGTCATACTCGTAACATGATGTCTTGTGTCTATGGAAAAGCATTTCTTTTTGTATACGTCTTGAGTGGTCTTAAACGCGGTTTGCACTTCCCTGGTTTTCCTATTAAGGCCTCAGTATACGTATAGACTATTCTGCTGGATAATTCACCAGAGTGTTTAATTGATAATCTTCTCATCATTTGCCGTGAGTTCACTTTAATGTCTGACATTACATCCACCATTTCGAAAAACGTTTGCAATCCCGACTACTGAGATACTTCCTTCATAAGATTAATGTGCTTTACTGTAGTTTTAAAATCTTATGCCTTCCGAGCCCAGTCATCGGAAATACTAGACTGTACATTTCCACTTGGTTGTCCTTAGCACTAACCCTCAATGATGAGAACACCACCCTGATATTCTATACATTACTGCTTTATATACATATGAAATGCTTGCTAATTATGGGCTAATAGTGTGAGAGCATATTCTCTGGGAGACAAAGTTAAGGTTTTTATGGAAGTTAAGCAAAACGGATGGTGCTGACTTGAACTGTGTTATTAAACGGCAAACAGGAAACCACTTGCATAAAATATCGAAAATTGACGTTCAGGTAGACGTCCAGAATGCATGTCACCAAACAACATGTCTTTACGGCGACTACAGTTCTTCAGGTATAAGAGAAATTCCTTATCACTTCTAACACTGGACCTGAAACACATATACATGACATGCTTTGAAGCAGTATACAAAAAATGAAGTAGATCACCGTTTTAGAGAGCACTGAACCTCACCCTTAACGCAGAAGTGGTGTTTTCTTCTTTTAAAGCGGAAGGGCTCTTTACTCGGAGTTAGGCAACCTATATCACTGTCGTGTTTGTTAATGTGAACTGATATCCTGGCTGATTGCTCGTCCGTCACACTATCTGTTTGACCGATTCCTGACTTGGTAACCAACAGAAAGCCACGATCACGTTTTGATTCAAATGTACATAAGTAATAATTTATTAACTAGTTGTTAGTGAAGCGGACATCAAAAAACTAAACACGTTTCAAATACTAGCATTTTCTTTGCCCACACAGAGCACAGACATCGCACTAGTATGTTGAGAATTGGGTAATGTCACCAAATTTATCATTAGGTGTTACGGGTCACTGATTATAGCATATCATGTGCTATTATGCCACAAGATGTGGCATAATAGATGTGTTTGATGAAGAAGCAAAGAAACACATAGTTGGGTTTGAGTCGAAAACGTAACTTGTTACACCTATGGTAAAAGTAGACAGAAAAAACCGTGAAGATGTTATCGTCCATTGAAAGGTGCCGAGGAAATTATTTAATGATGCCATACAATATAGCACTTCGGTGGTGTTCTCTCTTTCAGCGAAAAGTTAAATGTTCGGATGGAAAATGTGGAATGAAATCAAATTATCTTACGGTATTATTAGCAGAGCCACTCTGGATTTGTTTCATCATCTGACGTTAGTCTTTCAATCTGACGTCACTTCGGCGATTTGCACGCCTTTCTGATGAAACAATTAGGATAACACAAACGCACAATCCCCTAGAAAGCAAATCTACAATACGGCCTGGAATGGAACTCAGGGTCACGAGATCCAGAGGCAGTGATGCTAATCACTAAACAACGAGATGCGGAAACTGAAGCGTGAGATACCTAGTTATCTAACGCTGAAAATGTATGAACTCCGGCTGGAATGTTACATACCCGTAAGGTTCATCAATTTTGTATGACAGAAGCAAAACAAAAAGGGGGGGGGAGTTCAAAGTGTACGAGATATTGCAGAGAGACTGGAATTCAGAGGTAAAATAAAAAGATGAAAATGGGAAATACAGTTCCCCGCAGTGTTTTATGAACACAAGTAGGTGCATTCAATTTTAAATCAAGCTTTATGATTACGACGATCCCGAATATGAGGCATTTAAATATTAGTTTACAAACTGACCTCAAAATTAAGAACATGTTCAATTTTCTGAAAACTAATTTTCTACTACTTTGCAACCTTAGATTGAGGACTATGCATTAAATAAACGTCAGATTCTGAGAAGAATTTTTCAGATCTGAACAAACAAATGCGCATTGAACTTAATATATTTAGTGAATTTGATTTTCTCCTCAAATTCAATGGTTACCAGAATTTTAAATATCTTACCAATAGATTTTGCAGTACTGATGGTCCGAGATCTCTTTAGGTTCAGGTAATACCTGCAAAATACCGTGCTTCCACACATCAAGTTTCTGTCTGAAACTGTTTCTTCAATGTTTTACGTATACGCTACCCAAATACCTCGAAATCTGATGTTGCAATCATAGGGACATCGATCCATGTCTCCTCTTTGTATAACTTTTATCCAAATCAGTTTATATGTATTTGGTACTAAAATTCATCTCCAATGTAAGAACAAAGTAATGAAACTTGGCTTTTTGGATTGTTTGGTTGATAAACAGAACGTCCTATTTGAGTGTGTAATACTAAGTACGTATCGTAAGTAATGAGTATGTTCTTACTGATGTATCAAGGCAGTCCACTCTATCACGTAACACACACTACCTAGTTCATGTGTTTCTATCTTCCAGTTTGGTAGCTACAAGGAACACCATAAAAGAAATGGAGGCAAGTCAGAGTTTAACCTGTTTTGGAATCTGAGGCCATTAAAGTAAACGGAGTGCAACCTTGGAATGATAGGCGGATGAGAAATAAAATGTAATGTGTCCATGTAAAGGAGCCATAACTTTATTCTCCCTAAGCGATTTATGGAACCTACGCAAATACGTATGTCGATGGATGGAGTAAGATTGAACTGCCTTTGTCCTGAATTCAGGTCTAGGGTCTTAACACTGTAGCACCCCGTTCATTAACGACCATAGAGACGCAAAACAGGAAGTACTGTGTAACTGTTAAAGATTAATTTACACAACTACTGAAAATGTGAAAATCAGTTTGTCTTGTATCCATGGCTACGACAGCCAAGTCCTAAGAGTTAATAACAGGGGGAGCCTACGCGAGCATAAGAAGGGAAAAGATATGGGCAGTTAGCCAGTACTACTGAGCACCACAGCATTACAACTGCCTTACATAAAATAGCAGATGCTTCCAGACATGTAGATGTAAATACTTTCCGCCGGTCGCGCCAGAGATACGCCAGCTTCGCTTAAGAAACAGTGCGTAAGCCAAAAATACCATTTCAGAGCGAGAGCAAGAGAGGTATGACAGAGAGAGGCGCTGGAAGTTGCACACATACGTCATGAAGAGCAAGTAGCAGGTCCAGGACATGATTTTACAACAGACGCCTCTCCGACTCCAGTCAGCTTCTGAAAAAGAGTACACAGTTAAAGCCGAAGACTTCCTCCATAAAAAGTCATCCACATTCTGCCAAAGGCCTTGTCAAAGAGGGCGGAGGACTGGACAAAGGTTCAGGGCATTCTCTTGTCCTGCCATTGAAGGCAGAAGAATCAGCAATTATCAATAGCATGGGGATGCAGAAGGCAATGGAAGCCACTGCATTAAATGCACTCAACATGTATCCACAGGACGTGTGACCTGCAATTGAAGAACGTATCCTGATGATCTCTCCATTGACGAAAGATTCCGAAATAGCCCCCATTCAGATCTCCGGAGGGGACTGCCAAGGAGGACGATAAAACGAGAAAGAGACTGAATAACCAACAGAGGGACAACGTTCTACGAAACGGGGTGTAGAATGTCAGAAGCTTGAACATGGTATGGAAGCTAAAAAATCTGAAAGCGGAAACGCAAAGGCTCAATCTACACATATTAGGGGGTCAGTGAAGTGAAATGGAAGGATGACAAGGACTTCTGGTCAGATGAGTAAAGGATAACTTCAACAGAGCAGCAAATGGTGTAACGGGAGTAAGATTCGTTGTGAATAGGAAGGTAGAGCAGAGAGTGTCTTACTGTGGACACTTCGGTGATACGGTTGTTCTTAATAGAACTGACAGCAAACCAACACTGACAACCATCGTTCAGGCATACATACCGACGTGGCAAGCTGAAGATGAAAAGACAGAAAAAGAATATGAGGAAATTGTAATAGTAAACAGTGCATAATGGAAGATGAAAATCTTATAGCCATGGGGGACTGAAATGCAGTTGTAGGGGATGGAGTAGAAGGAAAAGTTACAAGAGAATATTGGCTTGGGACAAGTTGAGAGAGCCGAAAGACTAGTTGAGTTCTGTAATAAACTTCAGCTCGTAATAGCGAATACTCTGTTCAGAAATCACAAGAGGAGGACGTATACTAGGAAAACTTCTGGTGATAACGGAAGATTCCAGTTAGATTATATCATGGTCAGAGATTCTGCGATCAGATACTGGATTGTAAGGCGTACCCAGGAGCAGATATAGGCTCAGATCAATGAAGAGTAGGCTGAAGTTCTAGATATTAGTCAGCAAAAATCAATAAGCAAAGAAATGGGATAGGCATGTACTAAGGAATGACTAGATGCCCTTTAGGTTTTCTAAAGCCATAGGTACAGCAATAATAAATAGCTCAATATGCAGTACAGTTGAAGAGGAAAAGAGGAATGGACATCTTTAAAGGGCAATCACCGATGTTGGAAAGAAAAACATAGGCACAAAGAAGGTAACTGCAAATAAACCATGGGTAACAGAAGAAATAATTCAGTCGATAGATGAAAGGAGGGAGTACGAAAATGTTTAGGGAAATTTTAGGAATACAGAAATGCAAGTCGCTGAGGAATGAAATAAATAGGTACTACAGGAAAGGTAAGACGAAAATGCTGCGTGATGAATGTGAAGAAATCGAAAAAGAAATGATCGTCGGAACGACTAACTCAGCATATAGGAAAGTCAAAATTAAAAGCAAGTATGGTGACATTAAGAGTGCAACGGGAATCCCACTGTTAAATGCAGAGTAGAGAGCAGATAGGTGGAAAGAGTACACTGAAGGCCTTTATGAAGGGGAAGATTTGTCTGATGTGATAGAAGAAGAAGCAGGAGTCGATTTAGAAGAGTTGGGGATCCAGTATTGGAATCAGAATTTAAAACAGCTTTCGAGGACTTAAGATCAAGTAAGGCAGAAGGGATAGGTAACATTCCATCAGAGTTACTAAAATGATTAGGGGAAATGGCAACAAAATCATTATTCACGTTGGTATGTAAAATGTATGAGTCTACCATCTGACACTGGGAAAAACATCATCCATAAAATTCCGAAGACTGCAAGAGCTGACAAGTGCGATAATTGTTGTACAATAAGCATAACAGCTAATGCTTCCAAGTTGATGACAAGAATAATATACAGAAAAATGGAATAGAAAATTAAGAATGATCAGGTTGACTTCAGGGAAGCTACAGGCACCAGAGGGGCAATTCTGACGTTGGGGTTGATGGTGGAAGCAAAACTAAAGTAATATTAAGATACATTCATAAGAACTGTCGACCTGGAAAAAGCGATCGACAAAATCAAATGGTGCAACATGTTCGAAATCCTTAGAAAAAAAAGGGTAAGCTATACGGAGAGACGGGTAACGTATGGTATGTACGAGTACAAGAGCAAAGAAAGAATAATACGATTAGACGACGAAAAACGAACAGCTCGGATTAAAAGGGTGTAAGACAGGGATATAGTCTTTCACCCCTACTGCTCAATCTGTACTTCGAAGAAGCAATTATGAAAATAAAAGAGAGGTTCAAGTGTGAGATTAAAATTCAAGGTGAAAGGATATCAATGATACGATTCGCTGATGACATTGCCATCTTGAGTGAAAGTGAAGAAGAATTACATGATATGCTGAATGGAATGAATAGTCTAATGAGTACAGAACATGGATTGAGAGTAAATCGAAGAGAACTGAAAGTAACGAAAAGTAGCAGAAATGGTAACAGTGAGAAACTTACCGTCAGGATTTATAATCACGAAGTGGATGAAGTTCAGGAATTCTGCTACCTATCCAGCAAAATAACCGATGACGGACGGAGCAAGGAGGACATCAAAAGCAGACTAACACTGGCCAGGAGAAATCTACTAGTTTCAAACGTAGGCCTTGATTTCAGGAAGAAATTTGTAAAAATGTACATTTGGAGCACAGCATTGTACGGTAGTGAAACATGGATTGTGGGAAAGTCAGAGAATCTAAGCTTTTGAGGTGTAGTGCTACATACGAATGTTGAAAATTAGATGGACTGATAAGGTAAGCAATGAGTAGGTTCTGCGCAGAATCGGAGAGGAAAGGAATGTGTGGGAAACCCTGACAATAAGAAGAGACAGGATTGAAGAACATCTGTTAAGACAGCAGCGATTTACTTCTGTGGTACTGGAGGGAACTGTAGAGAGCAAATAATATAGAGGATGACAGAGATTGGAATACATCCACCAAATAACTGAGGACGTAGGTTGCAAGTGCTACTCTGAGATGAAGAGTTTGGCACAGGAGAGGAATTCATGGCGGGCTGCATCAGACCATTCACAAGACTGATCACTCGATAAAAATTGAGTCAATGAAATGGCGAGGCCCCTTAAACATTACACCAAGTCGGGCCCTAATGGGGACGAAGGGGAGTTTCATTAAAATGCGGATGCAGGCGCTCCAAAGTGAGAGTAACGGCAGTTAGAGCAGACAGGTGCAGAGAACAGATTGGACAGGCTGGTCTTAGTGAGACTGGAGAGATAGCGTTATTGGCAGAAGCAGTGGAAGTTATTAGTCGAGCAGGGCTGAGCAGAGCTACCAGTAGCAGTTAGTAATAGCAGATGGAGTCCTAGCTGGGTAGCTGAAGACTCCTGCGTGTCATGTCATAAGTGTATACCCAGTTAGTACTGACAGGTTCTTTTAATAGACGAAACAGAGCTAGTCAGTCACAGTTTTTTTGTGAAGGTATGGTATTTCGTGTATACAGCTCTTTTAGGGCAAATGTATACTAGTGTGAAGGTACTCTCTAAATAAAATCCAAGCCGTAAAACACTCATAGCATTCGTCATTCAACAGTAATTCCTATCATAATGTTTTCCGATGAGGTAATTTTAACAATACAGTCAGGTGAGTACGCTCTCTCTTACATAGGCCAACCGACTATTTCCCCTCCTACCCAAATCCTGTCATCCAATCCCAAGCAATACTCTCGTTTGGGATGCAAGAATATGTTGATTCCCGGAACAGCAATATTAGTCGAAAATTAAACTCTGTATCTCTAATTCTTTGAACATCCACACAAGAATAACTTCATCGGACTATATCAACATGTTTGTGAGACTGTTTGAAACATGATTAAGGCCGTAAATCAACAGTGCACTAGCAGTAGGGTGTGCTTTTGGCATCCGCTGTGGCTGCCCATACCTTACCAAGGTTACACGCCCTGCAGCACACGTGGCGGTACTAACGCCACTGAGAGTGTCCAAATTCCAGACTCCAGCGTCACACAAATTGAAGAGAAAAAGAATTTCTGGACTTGCGTACCAGCGTCCTGCCATGAACGGTGGCTGTCGTAATAACTCTCGGTGTGTGTCATAAAAGTTTTATGTGGCGCGACTCTGCGGCATACTGGGGGAGCTTCCAGAATCCGGGAAAATATTCTGGTCCACGCGGGAAGTACAGAGCGGAAACGTAAAGAGAATAATAAGGTGGGACACTTTATTCCGTATAAATGTCTCATCAGCTGTGGCTCTATTTTTGTTTGACAATCATTTAATCAGGTATATCTGTTCTGTCTGTGGTGAACATTTATTTAGATAGCAGGGACAAAATAAAACAATTTTCCGTGTCAGTTTGCCAACCACAACGGCTTTCGATAGGTGTTAGGCATATCTTTAAATTGGTTCAGTTATGTATGTATCACCAGTACTTCATGCATTCGTATTTCAGCGGAAACCAGTGTCACAATGCATGGTGTGTTAAACGCAATGAAAATGTGAGAGATTTTTGTTGAATGGCGAAGTCTATGCACATTTTTTTGTATCTTTGGACGGTTAGACACTGGTTCTTTTCTAGTTACACTACCTCTGTACTAATTCCGTTTTATTATCCCATTCCGTAGTGAAACTGTGCGTGACAAGTGCCTATAATTGACAGCTTACTGGACAATGGACTCAGAGTCATTCTTGATCTGTCAACGTCATGAAGCAGCACCTCACATTCCTGTCAAAGTAGGTTAACTCAAAAGTAAATTTACTCCACAAAATAACAGGAAGCAAATAGGGAGTAAATGCATATAAGCTACACCATGCTTCAATTTCTGCTACTGCATATTATGCCCCTGCATTAAGATACAGCGATGAATCACTCTGTTTTCGGTGGGGCTCCCAAAAACGTTTTTGGTTTTGGTGAATTCCTATGGGCGGTTCCTCTCATCACGGGCAATGGCAACAGTGGAGTACAGAGGAGGTGGTGTTACAGAACTCGGTCTCTTTCATGGTTACGGTGCGGTGCCCTTATTGCGCTTAAGAAAACGCTAAATGCGGAAACTTACGTACATATTTTGCGATATTCTGCACTGTGTACAACTGAGGAACAGTCTGAAGCGTCACTGATTGTGTCAGCATGACAACGCACCCTGTCATAAAGCAACATACGTGAGACAGTGGTTTGTGGATAATAACATTCCTGAAATGGACTCGCCTGCCCATCTTTGAGAAGAGTTAGAACTTCGACTTTTCTCGAGACTCCAACATCCCATATTAATGTTTTCGCGGTTTCCACTCTAGATTAAGAATGGTTTTCACTTCATCCACAGGCATTCAGACACCTCACTACAAGTGCCTCCAGCAGAGATGAAGCCGTCGAAAGGTGATGCGTGGAGACAACCATATTAATATCTATTAATAGGTGGCTGGGTACCTTGGATCAGATAGAGCACTTCTAAATAGCACTTTCTAGAATCCAACAGCAACCCGCCTGCAGTTACGCAAACAACCTTGTTCGATCTCCGAGACACAGACCTCTTCGATATCATGGGGATCAGGAAAGACTGCTAGAGCGACCGTCCATGGAAACGCCAATAGAATTTAAAATCCATGGAGGAATGTAGCAGGGTTTGATGTCACCCATCGTGAATAGTCGAGAGTCAAACACGTGCTATTAGGTTAATGGAAGGCGTGACGTAGTTGTCAACTTGCTGCGTGTGACTGTGGTGTGGAAGAACAGTCAGTAGGACATAATATGGTGGAGAACTGCCAGCTTTTGTGTGTACGCATGTGTGTGTGTGTGTGTGGGGGGGGGGGTATCCAAAGTACTACCATCCTCGAGGCTGGACTTCTGATCCAGGGATATATATGAGCTAACGTTATCCTTGTTGAAGTGTAACCTGGAGCTCGGGCTCGAGGTCCTTATATGTTGCTGATATGGTGGTTCATGAGGTTAGCTTGTTACTGAGGAGTCTCCATAATGGTGCGAGGTACATCTGCCTGATACCACTGTTCCATAGTAACTAAACTGGTGTATTCAGGTGTCTCGTTGTTGACCATAGTGCAGCAATTTTGTCCAGGAGTGTCGAGTCCTTTATTAGGCCCTTGATCATTAGCATTTGAAGTTCCACGTTTAGATTGGTGATTTAGGTCCATCATGAAGCACGCAGGAAAAACATTATCCATCTATTTTAAATAGTCTGGAGGGGTTTAAGTTTAGTGGGGCTGTTACTGTTGTGGTCTTCAGTCCAGAGACTGGTTTGATGTAGCTCTCCATGCTACTCTATCCTGTGCAAGCTTCTTCATCTCCCAGTACCTACTGCAACCTACATCCTTCTGAATCCGCTTAGTGCATTCATCTCTTGGTCTCCCTCTACGATCATTACCCTCCACGCTGCCCTCCAATACTAAATTGGTGATCCCTTGATGCCTCAGAACATGTCCTACCAACCGATCCCTTCTTCTAGTCAAGTTGTGCCACAAATTCCTCTTCTCCCAGTCCTATTCAATACCTCCTCATTAGTTATATGATCTACCCCTCTAATCTTCAGCATTCTTCTGTAGCACCACATTTCGAAAGCTTCTATTCTCTTCTTGTCCAATCTAGTTATCGTCCATGTTTCGCTTGCATACCTACGTTTCTAGCATTTGTAGACATAGAGAAAGCTTTTGACAATGTTGACTGGGATACTCTCTTTCAAATTCTGAAGGTGGCAGGGGTTTAATACAGGGAGCGAAAGGCTATTTACAATTTGTACAGAAACCAGATGGCAGTTGTAAGAGTCGAGGGGCAAGAAAGAGAAGCAGTGGTTGGGAAGGGAGTGAGACAGGGTTGTAGCCTATCCCCGATGTTATTCAATCTGTATATTGAGCAAGGAGTGAAGGAAACAAAAGAAAAATTCGGAGTAGGCATTAAAATCCATGGAAAAGAAATAAAAACTTTGAGGATCGCCGATGACATTATAATTCTGTCAGAGACAGCAAAGGACTTGGAAGAGCAGTTGAACGAAATGGACAGTGTCATGAAAGGAGGGTATAAGATGAACATCAACAAAAGCAAAACGAGGATAATGGAATGCAGTCGAACTAAGTCAGGTGAACCTGAGGGAAAAGGATTAGGAAATGAGACTCTTTAAAGTAGTAAAGGAGTTTTGCTATTTGGGGAGCAAAATAACTGATGAAGGTCGAAGTAGAGAGGATATCAAATGTAGACTTGCAATGGCAAGGAAAGCGTTTCTGAAGAAGAGAAATTTGTTAACATCGAGTATAGATGTAAGTGTCAGGAAGTCGTTTCTGAAAGTACTGGGGCTAGTGATTGCTAATTTGGAGCAGCCATACAATAATACAGGTAGGGCTGTTGCTTTCCATAAATGAAGTTTTTTACTAGCGTTGATCTGTCTACTGGCCAGTGTGGGGGTATAGATGGTACAGAACTTGGAGGAGTGGCAGTCTCTTTGCCTGAATGAGCGGTGAACACAAAATATTTCAACCTGTAGGGCCATGCTAGTTCAAGGTTCTGGAGGCCAAGTTTTTCTCTCGGTTTGGAATGCTGGCGAGTGAACATGATAGCTGTAGGTGTGTCAACATTGAGGCATACATGATTTGCTGCAGCCCATTGCTCATTTATTGTTAGATGACGTTGTAATATTCTGAAGGCCATAGTGATCCTCCTGCCACAAGTAAACAGGGCGCTAACGTTCACAATTTGGACAAGGATAACTTGAGGCAGCATCGGTTGGTCGTTGATGTAGATGATGAAGAGACTCGGCAACAAGACTGATCGTTGCAGGAGACCTTCTTTCAGTTCTCTGGTGCCTGACTGCTGTCTGTCAAGTTTTACCATGATCTGTTGATTCTGGAGAAAGCTACTAATCAATATAATACAATAGCTCAGGATCTGTTAGAGATCTTGAAGTTTCAGCAGCAGCTTATCCCTCCAAATTCTGTCATAAGCCTTTTCTATGTCCAAGAATATGGCAGCTGTATATTTGGAGAAATTTATATATTTGTATCTTAGGCTATGTATTCAGTGACTCGTAGAAGTTGGTGTTCACCCGACAGAAAATGCTGAAAAGCAAAGTGGTCGGTGATGAAAGGTCTCAGACGGTTTACTATTAGTCTCTCCAGAATTTTCGATAATGTAGACAAGAGATTGATCGGTCTGTCGCGGGCAGAGTAGCACAGATAGCTCTCTGGTTTAGGGAGCGGGACGAGTGAGCTATCTTCCATGGGTCTGGGAAATATCCGATCCTCTGGAAATTGTCTATCCTAGTAAGTGACACCAAAGGTTTTCGTGGTATATGCTTAGGTTGTACATTGGTAATACTGTCTGGTCCAGTGGCAGAGTGATTTCGGAAAATCTGTAGATGTTGTTAGTGGCAGGTCACTACTACGTTCTTCTCCCATTTCCCGCGAGCTATGGTGAATCTTCTCGGCATCTGCGTCGTTCTCCAGAACTTCAATTGTATTTTGGTCTTAATAAGTGGAAGAAAAATTTCTGCGTTCCCCAACGACTCATATATAAGACATTTCGGTCTCTGGAGTCGCCATGTAGACTATTTCGGAATATGGAGGTTTCGGACTCAGCCCAGCTGATCACGTAATTGAAACACTAGGGAGGCCATTTTGTCTTCCCAGGTTTCCTCCCTGTGTCCTGCCGCCTTTCGTGGAGCACCCTCGAGAGCCTCTTAGTCTCTCTACGGTCTTCTGAACCGCGGAAACGTTGCTAGCATCACCTCGCACTGCTTATGAATGCTTTGAGCTCCTGCAGTAGTGAGGAATAGGTGTTACAATGCGATGTATGCCGTTATACCATGACTGAAACGCGTTGAATAGCTCATTTGAATTTACTGGTAAGAATAGAAAGAGTTTAATCAATCCGCACTGCGGCTGACGCACCTTCGGTAGGGCTGACATTGTTATTGAGCCACTGCTCGAACTATTGCCAGTTGGTAGTCGTTTTGATGGCGTAGGTAGGTATGCAAGAGCCTCTGTTGTAACTCCAAGTACAGAGTAATGGTCCGTTGTGAGAGCAAATGGTTCAAATGGCTCTGAACACTATGAGACTTAATTTCTGAGGTCATCAGTCGCCTAGAACTTAGAACTAGTTAAACCTAACTAACCTAAGGACATCACACACATCCATGCCCGAGGCAGGATTCGAACTGCGTCCGTAGCGGTCACTCGGTTCCAGACTGTAGCACTTAGGACCGCACGTTTGTGAGATCGTTTAAGGTTTGTAACTGAAGGTCCAGCCTTACGTTCTTTAGCAATGCGATGCACAAGTCGTCTGGGCCGTGAGCAGGCTTTGACGGGATGAGCGTTGATGCTTCTGACCAAAAGTCATTGCCTGCAGTCGTTCCTGCTGTTGGTGTAGGCGGACTCCCCATGGGTTGTTGCGCTGCGTATTCCGTGGGTAGTTTTTGGCATTTAGGTCACCCCACAACAGCACCGTGCAGTAATGGACAGAATTCGTTTGGAAGTTCTCCTTCTCAAATGGTCCCTGCGGGCCAAGGTGGGTCGCCAGCAGACGAAATGGTGAACGTGTCAATAATGACGGTAGGGCGACTGAGGTATTAGCGGCACATTTGTTGATGAAAATTGCCTTGCCGCCCACACGACCATTTGCGCTGTCCAATCTATGAACTACCACGACCCGGACGAAGGTGTGTTTCAGTAGTAATAAGAAAATCTCTCGTATCTGGTGTCGAACAATGAAGTCTTCTAATTAGTGTTTCTTTTTGAGTAGCCCATTTCCATCAAAAAGGCATAGTACGAAATCTTTAATCCTGACAGATCTATGGGCCATGGCTAGAGTAAAAAATTGGGATGACGCACCGAACAGATCATCAACTTGAGTGGGGCGTTTGGCGCATCCTTAAACTTTCATAAAGTGTCTCTGATGATCGATATTACTCAGCTGTAAGGTAACGATGAAATCCTTGAAGCTACTGAACATTCCCCTGAGCTCGGATAAGCCTAACGAAGCTTGTTCTGTTCATATGGGAGTCGGTGGTTTTTCCTCTCTAGCTGGTTTGGCAGGCGTCGAAGTGGAGCCGGCTTGTTCGTAACGGTGGAACCTCCTTGTTGTTCGAAGGTTTCAGTGGTTTTGCAGCTTTAGTTGTTCGTCGTTCTCTTGCTCTCAGAGCTTTGCCTGGTACAGCATAGGTCCCAAGGGCCTGATGGAAAGTAATATATCCTCCCAACTTTACCTGGTGGTCAACACCGCAGTTTGTGCTCTTTTCTTTCTGAGTGAGAGGTTTCTCACAGTTCTGTATCTGGCGCATTCCACCACATCTAATGCATCTGGCAGGCAAGGCGCAGTAATTGGTAGTGTGAAAGAACATCAGGCATCGTTACCATTGTGGCGGACCCTCTCTTGCTCGGTGCGTTACGACATTGGTCCTGCTGTCCAAAAGATGCATAACTAGTAAACAGAGACGCTAGTAGGCCCTACTGGGAGAAACACGCAGTACATAATAGGCTGTGCCACAGGTCGATTGGTTATGTCATCGCTGCATTTGAAGTTATGTACGTTCACTTGCGGGAAACACCTGGAGTGCAGTTTCTCCTCCACCTCTTGTGGTGTGTTTTCTGCGGATACATACTTGATGACCAGTTTAAGCGCTTTTTCCATTGGCCGCTGGTGCATAAAGAACGGGAAGGTCGCCCTTTGGAAGAAGCGCATCTGTGACCGACAGTCAGTTAAAGACTAAAACTGATATTTTATCGTGTCACCTTTGAATATTGCTTTTATGGGGCCTGTTACGTGTTTCTTAAGTCCCGCATGCAGTGAAAAATATTTTGAGGTTTATTGAATTGTAATAGGCAGGATCATCGCTGACGGAAGTTTAGGAGAGTGTGGTGGGCCCATCTGAGCTGTCTGAGAAGCGTTTTCTGTAGCATATTGAGTCGTCACAACCATCTACTCGCCCTCTACAGGTAGAGGTTTGAATCGGTTGGATATTGGTAGTGGTAGTTGTCTCCTGGAGGCGTCATCGGATTTTGTTAACTTTTTTCCCTTCAAGTTTATTTTCGGCGGACAGTTTGAAATTGTTGGTCCTCATTGTTCTCAGAGGACTGAAAAGTTCCTGCATCGGTCGCTGGTACTGGACCGCACCTGTTGTCAACATCAGATGTGTCTTCATTGTCGAGATCGGGCTTCTTCATGGCATGCCTGGCGGCCGAGTCCCGTGCTTGTTGGTCTCTTCTCTTCCTATCTTCATCGGTGATTTTTATAAGGACCGACAGGATGAGGTCTGATGTTTATGGAGGACGGTTTATAATCAGCATGTGGTATGGTCCTACGTGTAGAACAGTGTCACGTCCCTGATATTGACCTCTACCTTGGAGGGCGAGAGCTGATCACCCTCGGTTGGGGACCTGGCCCTCCATTGTCTCATCTCCTAGCCAAGCTTACGTGTATCGAGCTTGTTGCCTGGTTCCTACTGGCATAGCCATGTCGGTCGTAAGCAGGGTGGGCGATTGGGCATGCCCCGCCAGACAGCGATCTGGCGACTCCTGCGCGGCCAAGATGGCTTCCTCGGCCGTATTCGTCTGTGCCCGCTCCATTCTTTCAGAGGAGGTCTGAATGACTTGCGAGAAGTGACATCGATTGCTGCCATCTGGCTGTCAAATTTGAACACTAAGCTGTAAACGCATTGTGTACGTATGTGGGTGTGTGTCCCGTAATGTCATACGATACTATTAATAATTTTATGACTACTCGTTACTTCAGTATCACATTATGAAAAACGTCTGATACCCATGTCACGTCTTCGTAAAATAGAGCTCATGGCATTAGAAAAAGAAGACTTGTACAGAGAACAAGTCATGCAGAAACACTGCATTCACCTGAGGTGGTCGGTGGAAACCAGTGTGTTGTTCCACTAGTTTTTTTTTTTATTTTATTTTAATTTTTTAATTTTCCTTGGCATAAATACTTTTCAGAGATATTTCATTGTAGCCAAATGATGTGTCGAATTTATCGAACGTGAGCATCGCCCTTATTATTTTCATGTTAACATTTACAGCTATGCGCTGTTCTATTGAAGAGGAATTATCTTCATAAATGGTCATGAAAGTGATCGCAAAAAAAAAAATTCAACCTCCTGTAGTAAGCAATAAGATTAATTATAGAGAGAATGTGTCAGGTTGCAGCAAACAGTGCCCATCTACGACCAGAATGCGGCTTTCGAATCGCTTGGAGATCACTATACTGTACTTTTACGACTTATACTGAATAGTAAACCACTCCACTATGTAACGTGGAATGGGGCATGTCATGCATTTTATGGTGTGCTTGAAAATTAAGCCTCCTTCCTGTTATTCTGGATTAGAATTTTGCTGCATTGTTCGATTACATGTCTCCCTTTCTATCCACTCTCTTCCACAGCGATATAAACACAAGATTACACTACACAAACACCTATGACCACCATCTATACTATACAGTTAAACACCTGACGCTTCAAAACTGATTGGACGAAGGTAACGGAAAACAGTTTTAACCAAGACAGGCATCTTTATCTCCCGATTACACCTATACATTCATCGATGTGAATAGGAATGACTTTGTTTTCAGTTTATTTCAGTTCGACGGAATTTTGATGACTGTTCTCTGTCGTTTTCCATCATTAATATTATTTTCTTATCACTCAGATTAATTAATGTCGTGACTCTCTATAAGATGGATTCAACTAGTACTCAGATTACGATGTTCACCAGTAAACTCTGAGCATCGTACTGCAGATGTGACTCTGTCATTTCACCTGGGGTGTCACATGTGAGATGACCGTAAACTAATATTTATAGTGTATTTTAATTTTACAACTAATAATACGCTGACTTCACAGGGTGGATGTTGTTTTTATAAAATTAGGTTGACTCTTCCCCACGTTGTGTTCTCCTTTTTTCTCCCCATATTGTTCTTGATAGGGAACCTTCCAAATTTGTATGTTATTCTTCAGATGATTCTTTCTGTTATTTTAGTCTACGATCTTGTTTGTTTCTGATTTTTTTTTAATTCTATAATGTGTGGCAATCACAGGTGTTGGACACTCAGACATAAGTACAAACAAAGTAACGCCGAAAAAGCATTGAGTAACCGAAGAAATACTTCAGTTGACTGAGGAAAGAGGGGGAAGTTCAAAAATGTTTAGGGAGAGACCAGAAAACATCAATATAAATCACTTAGGAACGAAATAAATAGGAAGTGCAGGCAGCCAAGGCGACATGGCTGCAGAAAAAAATGTGAAGAAATCGAGATGGGAATGACCATCGGAAGAACTGACTCAGCTTATACAAAAGTCTAAATAAACTTCGATGAAGTTGAAAGAAAAGGTGGTAACACTAAGGGTGCAATTGGAATTCCATAGCTAAACGCGGAGGAGAGAGCGAATATGCAGAAAGAATACACTGACAGCCTCTAAGAACGGGGAACTTGTCTGATGACTGGACTGAAGAAAACAGGGTCGATACGGAAGAGACAGGGGATGCTGTATCATCATCATCATCATCATCATCATCATCATTTAAGACTGATTATGCCTTTCAGCGTTCAGTCTGGAGCATAGCCCCCCTTATACAGTTCCTCCATGATCCCCTATTGAGTGCTAATTTTGGTGCCTCTTCTGATGTTAAACCTATTACTTCAAAATCATTCTTAACCGAATCCAGGTACCTTCTCCTCGGTCTACCCCGACTCCTCCTACCCTCTACTGCTGAATCCATGAGTCTCTTGGTTAACCTTGCTTCTCTCATGCGTGTAACATGACCCCACCATCTAAGCCTGTTCGCCCTGGCTGCTACATCTATAGAGTTCATTCCCAATTTTTCTTTAATTTCTTCATTGTGGACACCCTCCTGCCATTGTTCCCATCTACTAGTACCTGCAATCATCCTGGCTACTTTCATATCCGTAACCTCAACCTTGTTGATAAGGTAGCCTCAATCCACCCAGCTTTCGCTCCCATACAACAACGTTGGTCGAAAGATTGAACGGTGCACAGATAACTTAGTCTTGGTACTGACTTCCTTCTTGCAGAAGAGAGTAGATCGTAGCTGAGCGCTCACTGCATTAGCTTTGCTACACCTCGCTTCCAGTTCTTTCACTATGTTGCCATCCTGTGAGAATATGCATCCTAAGTACTTGAAACCGTCCACCTGTTCTAACTTTTTTCCTCCTATTTGGCACTCCATCCGTTTATATTTCTTTCCCACTGACATTACTTTCGTTTTGGAGATGCTAATCTTCATACCATAGTCCTTACATTTCTGATCTAGCTCTGAAATATTACTTTTCAAACTTTCAATCGAATCTGCCATCACAACTAAGTCATCCGCATATGCAAGACTGCTTATTTTGTGTTCACATGTCTTAATCTCACCCAGCCAGTCTATTGTTTTCAACATATGATCCATAAATAATATGAACAACAGTGGAGACAGGTTGCAGCCTTGTCTTACCCCTGAAACTACTCTGAACCATGAACTCAATTTACCGTCAACTCTAACTGCTGCCTGACTATCCATGTAAAGACCTTTAATTGCTTGCAAAAGTTTGCCTCCTATTCCATAATCTTGTAGAACAGACAATAACTTCCTCCTAGGAACCCGGTCATATGCCTTTTCTAGATCTATAAAGCATAGATACAATTCCCTGTTCCACTCATAACACTTCTCCATTATTTGCCGTAAGCTAAAGATCTGGTCCTGACAACCTCTAAGAGGCCTAAACCCACACTGATTTTCATCCAATTGGTCCTCAACTAATACTCGCACTTTCCTTTCAACAATACCTGAGAAGATTTTGCCCACAACGCTGATTAAAGAGATACCTCTGTAGTTGTTACAATCTTTTCTGTTTCCATGTTTAAAGATTGGTGTGATTACTGCTTTTGTCCAGTCTGATGGAACCTGTCCCCACTCCCAGGTCATTTCAATTATCCTGTGTAGCCATTTAAGACCTGACATTCCACTGTATTTGATGAGTTCCGACTTAATTTCATCCACCCCAGCCGCTTTATTGCACTGCAATCTATTGACCATTTTTTCCACTTCCTCAAATGTGATCCTATTTCCATCATCATTCCTATCCCATTCTACCTCGAAATCTGAAACATTACTGATCGCATTTTCACCTACATTGAGCAACTCTTCAAAATATTCCCTCCATCTGCCCAAGGCATCCACAGGATTCACCAGCAGTTTTCCTGACCTGTCCAAAATACTTGTCATTTCCTTCTTACCTCCCTTTCGAAGACTTCTAATTACACTCCAGAATGGTTTTCCAGCAGCTTGACCCATAGTCTCCAACCTGTTTCCAAAGTCTTCCTACGATTTCTTCTTGGATGCTGCAATTATCTGTTTGGCTTTGTTTCTTTCTTCAACATAACTTTCTCTGTCTACCTGGGTTCTGGTATGTAGCCATTTTTGATACGCCTTCTTTTTCCTTTTACAGGCTGCCTTGACTGTATCATTCCACCAAGCTGTTTGCTTCATCCTACTTTTACACACTACTGTTCCAAGACATTCTTTAGCCACTTCTAGTACTGTGTCCCTGTACCTTGTCCAATCCTGTTCCAATGACTGTAATTGACTAGATTCAACTAACTGGTACCTTTCTGAGATCGCTGTTATGTACTTGTGCCTGATTTCCTTATCCTGAAGTTTCTCCACTCTTATCTTCCTACATATGGACCTGACCTCCTGCACTTTCGGCCTCACAATCCCAATTTCACTGCAGATTAAATAATGATCAGTGTCATCAAAGAATCCCCTGAATACACGTGTGTCCCTCACAGCCTTCCTGAATTCCTGATCTGTTATTATATAGTCAATGACAGATCTGGTTCCCCTGCCTTCCCAAGTATACCGGTGAATGTTCTTATGTTTAAAAAAGGAGTTTTTGATTACTAAGCCCATACTGGCACAGAAATCTAAGAGTTGTTTCCCGTTCCTGTTGGCCTCCATATCCTCTCCAAATTTACCCATAACCTTTTCATACCCTTTTGTTCGATTTCCAATCCTGGCGTTAAAATCACCCATGAGCAGAACACTGTCCTTGTCCTTTACTCTAACAACTACATCACTGAGTGCCTCATAAAAACTATCCATCTTATCTTGATTTGTCCCTTCACAATGCGAATATACTGACACAATCCTAATTTTCTTGCTAGACACTGTCAAATCTATCCACATCAGTCGTTCGTTTACATACCTTATTGCAACTACGCTGGGTTCCATTTCTTTCCTGATGTAAAGCCCTACACCCCATTGTGCTATTCCTGCTTTGACTCCTGACAGGTAGACCTTGTATTCTCCCACTTCCTCTTCTTTCTCACCCCTTACCCGAATGTCACTAACAGCTAAAAGGTCCAGCCCCATCTTACTTGCAGCCTCTGCCAGCTCTACCTTCTTCCTAGAGTAGCCCCCATTGATATTAATAGCTCCCCATCTCATTACCATTTGTTTGCCAAGTCGTATCTTAGGAGTCCCTGGTTTGTCAGTTAGAGGTGGGACTCCGTCACCTCCAAAGATCCGAGGCATTTTGCTCTGATTGTTGCCAGCATCATATTTAAAGTACCAGGGAAGCAGGTTGCAAGCCTTACTTGCCCCGAGTCCCATTGGGTTTTACCCCTAACGGCTGAGGGACTAACCGGTGGATTTGGTAGTCTTTCCCGTATGAGCACAAAAGTGACCACGACTCAGAATATGCCCGAGATGCCCAGCCTTATTCCGAAGTAACTGGTATCCCGACTGTCGGGACCACTTACTTGGCCACTCATACGTTCCCCGTGGTTCATGAACTAGGACATGACTACAGGAACCCACTCCATGAACCACTGTATTAGAGTCAGAAGTTAAAGGAGTTCTGGCAACCTCGAGATGAAATCAGAGAGAACAGATAGGTAATATTCCACCGGAATTTTAAAAAATCTTCGAATGAAACGTAACCAAAAGACTACTTAATTTGGCGTGTAGAAAATATAAGACTGGCAACGTACCATCAAACTTTCGGAAAAATATTAACGTCCAATTCCGAAAAGCGAAAACAATTCCGAAGAAGCGAAAACTATGGCACAATCAGCTTAACATTTCATGCATCCAAGTTGCTGATACGAATAATATACAGAAGAATGGAAACGAAAACTGAGGATGTGTTAGATGGCGATCAGTTTGGCTTAGGAAAAGTGAAGTAACCACTGGGGCAGTTCTGACTCTGCTGTTGATAATGGAAGCAAGAATGAAGAAAAATCGATATGCTGTCATAGGACTAGTCGATATAGAAAAAGAGTTCGAGAATATGAAATGGTGCAAGTTGTTCGAAATTCTGAGAAACGTAGGAATAAGCTATAGGAAGAGACTGGTGATATACAACATGTAAACCATCAAGAGGAAACGATAAGACTCGAAGATCAACACCAGAGCTCTCGAATTAAAAAGGATATAGGACAAGGACGCAGTCTTTTGCTCCTACAGGTTATACCTACACATCGAAGAAGCACCGAAGAAAGTAACACATCCGTAAAAGATTGTTATTTAATTAATGGTAGTGAATTTCAATGATACGACACACTGATGACATTGCTATCCTCGGTGAAACAGAAGAAGAATTAGCGGATCTGTTGAATGAAACGAATAGTCCAATGAGTACATGATGAGTGGAGAGTAAAGAGGGAAAAGGCAAAGGTAATGAGAAATAGCAGAAATAAGAATAGCGAAAACTTTACACCAAAATTGGTGGTCATGAAGTAGACGAAGTTAAGAAATTCTGCTACCTTGGAAGCAAAATAACCCGCCACGGGCGAGGAAGGAGGACATAAAACGCAGTCTAGCACAGGCTAAGATGGGATTTCTGGCCAACTGTATGGTACTCATATCAAACACTGGCATTAATCTGGGGAAGTAATTTCTGAGTAAGTACGTTTGGAGCACATCGTTGCATGGTAGTGAATCGTGGACAATGGGAAACAAGAACGGAATAGAATCGAAGCGTTTGGGATGTGGTGCTACGGAAGAACTTTGAAAAACATATGGACTTATAAGATAAGGATGGTTGGTTGGTTGTTTTGGGGTAGGAGACCAGACAGCGAGGTCATTGGTCTCACCGGATTAGGGAAGGACGGGGAAGGAAGTCGGCCGTGCCCTTTGAAAGGAACCATCCCGGCATATGCCTGGAGCGATTTAGGGAAATCACGGAAAACCTGAATCAGGATGGCCGGACGTGGGATTGAACCGTCGTCCTCCCGAATGCGAGTCCAGTGTCTAACCACTGCGCCACCTCGCTCGGTTAAGATAAGGAATGAGGAGGTTATACGTAGAATCATCGAAAAAAGGGAGATACAGAAAACAATGACAAGAGCAAGAGACAAAATGATAGCACATGTGTTAAGGCATCAGGGGATAACCTTAATGGTACTAGAGGGAATTGAGGGTAGGGACCGTAAGGGAAGAAAGAGATTGGAACACATCCAGCACATAACTGAAAATGCGAGGTGCGAGTTTTACTCTGAAATAAAGGGGGTTTCACATGTGAGGAATTCGTGGCGGGCCACAAACAGTCAGGGGACTGAAGACTCAAAAAAGTATGGCATTGTTCACTTCTTCGTCTTCACTTCAGTGATAAGACTAACCTTCCCTTTTCCATTACTTATGATCTTAACTATATATCACGGTAGACTCCTCATCGTTTTTCAGTTTCCAACCATCTGTAGTCTGCCTTGCACCAGTTACTTCAGCATTAATCCATTTTTAAGTCTCTCTGTTCTGTTCAACTTAGATCATCGTTCAGCATACAAACGCATTTTAACATTCAGGTCCTATCTACTTCAGTTTTGTGTTTCTAGAGATGTAGGCACTTTTTGTTAAAAAAAATTTCTTAGCAGCATTTCCGTCTTGGTAATCTGACTTGGAGGGTAAAAGACGAAATATTCGGCATAAAGTCTTTAGCATAAAACAAGATTTTTATGTTTCACTTCTGTTGCTGACTGGTGGAGCGCTATCGTGGAAGTTTTGTTCAGTATTACTTTTTTTAGTCTTTGAAACTACAATTAGAACATAATTTTCTTTACGATGGATCTTGTTGAACTACGATATTACTATTCAATTAAGAATTGTTGACGCTGTATGCAGACAATCACAAATACTTATAAGCATCTGTGGTTATTATTGCTCTCCATGAACAATTCTTGATGTACGAGGGTTGGAACTTTAATAGTGGCAACTATTTTTATTGTTGCTCTCGATGAACAGTTCTTGATGTACGAGGGTTGGAACTTTAATAGTGGCAACTATTTATTTACAGCTCGTACAAAACAGATAAGAGTTTCAAAGTCTTACTGATCTTCAGGGTAGTCACCAGCATTGTGTACAACCCGTTGCCAGCGATGTGGAAGTCGTAGGATAATCTTAGATCTTAGCAGTGCCAGTTGTGTTGACAGTTGGAGCGGCGAGGTCAATTGTCCGACGAATTTGTAGCACTTCTGAAGCGAATGCTTGAAGTGTTTCCTTTAGTTAAGAAATCGAGTTGACCTCACGAAGGCTTAAGTCAGGGTAGTGCAGTACGTAATATAGCACTTAGCAGCCACATCAGTCAATCAAATCAGTAACTGCTTGCAATGTACGTGCTTGAGCATTGTCCTGCAAAATGATGGTCAGGTCCTGCAAAATGTGTCATCACTTCTGTTTCTAAGTTGGTCGTAGACTGTGTTCCAAAAATGAACATCATAGAGACAAAAGTGATGACACTTTCTGCAGGACCTGACCATCATTTTGCAGGACAATGCTCATTGATGTATAGTCAAGCTCTTACTGATTTGTTTGACTGATGGGGCTGCTAAGTGCAATAGTACCTACTGCTCTCCCCTGACTTATGCCCTCGTGAGTTCAACTCGATTTCTAAACTGAAGGAAACACTTCACGGCATTGGCCTCAGAATTGCTACAAATTCGTCGGGCAATAATAGACCGCGCCGCTCGAACTGTCAACACAACTGGCACTGCTAAGAGTATTCTACGACTTCCACATCGCTGGCCACGGGTTATACACTATGCTGGTGACTACTTTGAAGGTCAGTAAAAACTTTGAAACACGTATCTACTTTGTACGATCTGTAAATAAATAGTTGCCACTATTATAGTTTCAACCCTCGTAATTAAAGCGAAATATATTCTTTATGATCCACGTTCTGTAAAAGAATAATGTGCGGTAAGATTTCGTGATTCCACTTCGATTTACTATGACCTACTGGAAAACAGTGCCTCTGAAGTTTTTATGTGAAGACGCTTAAAGTATTTTTTTGTTTAAAAGACATTATGAAATTTCTGCATCGAAATTTCTGCATTTTTTTTTTCGTGCCTACATCTTTGCAGCCCTCTGACGTTAGGGAACTCCGAATTGCAGCGCGTACCATGACGGTTTGTAAGGCAACTGTGTCGGTGCGTGAGAAACAGCGTGCTGTAAGCGAGTATAGAAATCTGTGTTTGTGCCCACATGGAAAATCACAAAGGCAGACAACTCACTAGCATTCCATTATCTGTATCAATCGGACGCCTTGATTTCACTGGCATCGATGATTCTCCATACGGTCCCGACTCAGCCTCATACGATTTTCTTCTGTTTACAAAACTTGAAGAACACCATCAAAATGGCTCAATTAGCTCTAAGCACTACGAAATCTAACAGCTGATGTCTTCTATCCCCTAGACTTAGAACTACTTAAACCTAACTAACCGAAGGACACCACACACATCCATGAACAAGGCAGGATTCGAACCCGTGAGCGTAGCAGCAGCGCGGTTCCGGACTGAGGCACCTAGAATCGCTCGGCCACAGCGGCCGGCGAAGAACACCATCAAGGATATCACTTTCATAGCGATGCAAGCAGATGTGATGTTGTGGTTCCGTCAACAATGTCAAACATTCATCAGTATCGTCAGCCACAAACTGGTCTCTCGTTAAGAGAAATGTGTTCGCCGCCAGGGTGACTGTTGAGAAATTAGTATGTAGGAGTCAATAATAAAAATGTGGAATGTTAATAACATTTGCTTTACTTAAAAAACAGAGTTTCACATAAAAATTTGGAGGTTTTACTTTTCAGCACTCCCTCGTAGTCTAAAATTCTTGCGTCTGCCCCACCTCCTGTCCAATCTATTACGCTTTAGTTCATTATTAACAGTGGACTGCAGCTTGCTTTTCCAGGTATCCGCCAGAGGAACAAAAACCTGCCGATGAATCAGTAATCGGGAAGGAGTTCAGTAAAGGAATGGCTATTCAGCCTCGCTGCCGTTCGGTAATGGATCTTTTCTGTTGTCGCCTTTTAGCAGCAGAGAGCGCTTTACAAAGCGGGATCTTTGAAAATACTGGTCACGTAGCTCCTTGGCTCTGGAGCAAATTCGGATGCTTCTAGAAGCAGTAAACGTCCATTAGTAAACCTCTACCAGTCACTGACAGACAGGAAACATGAACAGAACGGCTCTTATAATTTGCTCCTAATGAATTTTACCTCAGGTCGACGTCCCAATTGTACTGTAAAATGTTGTCTATTCGTCATTACTTTAGGTAAATCACCATGATTTCTGTTGAGTCACTTAAAAATGAGCTTTCACAATGTGTCATCATCAGTTTCTACACTGAAGCCAAACGATAATTAAATTACATTGAACCACGTTTCCTTCGTTATCGTTAACATTCTATTAAGTGTAATGGACGAAGACATATTTTCATGTAAGAGTAAAAGAGTGAACCTCTGTGTCGTATTACCTCGTTTCATTAAACATGATGCTTTTTATTACTTGATTATTTGCCCTAGGCAGATACACTGCACTTAACAACGTAGATACAAATAATTTTATATAGTCATTTACAGCAAATATGTAAAATTGTGTCATGGACTATCGATACAGTAACTATAGTTCACAATAAAATGTCAGGAAGAGAAAGGGAACAAGACAATGAAAAAGTAAAGGAGCGGAAGAAAGATGAAGCAGAATTATGTAACACTCTTGAAACACTTCATTCCGGTGCAAAGAACCGAGTGAGCACTAAAGACCAGCATACGGTTAATTCACGAAATTAAGGACGTAGAAATACACAAATTTTCTAATACTATTTGGCAGGTTATTCTATGTTATATTGTTAGTAACCCAGGAATAGGATTTCATGTAATCGTTTGAATTGTGAGATGGGACCAAATCTAATCAAGAAAGTACAGATTCAGCTTCTTCTATGTGTTGTCGATACTACATTTTCAAACTGATAGCTTGTGACTACTGAGGAGATTCTGGATCTAATTTAGTGTGCAGAGTGCTTTAACAGGACGGCGTTAATTTATCGTACGATTGAGTGGCAGACAAAAATCTTACAAAGGAATTGAGAAGATGCAACGAAGAATGACATGATTCGTCTCGGAATTACTCAACTGGCCGTGGCAGATACAAAAGGAGAAGTGTTCGGCATTGCAAAGATGATTACTGTAGAAATTTCGAGAATGTATGTTCGATGAAGAGTCGGACAACATAATTATTTCTCCACGTAGCATTTATGAATGGAATTCGGCAAGGGGCTCAAGGTAGTGCTAACAGAAGTACCCTCCGCCAAACACCGTATGGCGGCATGATAAGTATCGATGTAGATGCAGGACTATAGAATGAAGTTAATAAGCCAATAATATTGATTATTTGGACGCTATTATTGGATGTCACAATAGTCATTAATAATACATGAACGATTTTTCAGGTCCGCTACAATTGGTTACTGTATGATAAAAAATGTATTACATGTCATAATTGGTTTGCTGCTAAAACTTCCTATATTCTCGCTTTGTAAAGTTGGCCGGCAGAGCTAATTCGGCTTCGTTCTAACGAAGCTTGAGCGTCCGTCCCTCAGAATGATATCAAGTTCTTAAAACTGTGTGCCGGACCGAGACTCGAACTCGGGACCTTTGCCTTTCGCCGGCAAGTTCTCTATCAACTGAGCTACCCAAGCACGACTCACGACCCGTCCCCACAGCTTCAGTTCTGCCAGTACCCGTGAACGGCAAAGGTCCCGAGTTCGAGTCTCGGTCCGGCACGCAGTTTTAATCTGTGAGGAAGTTTCATATCAGCGCACACTCCGCTGAAGAGTGAAAATCTCATTCTGGGATCAAGTTTTTAGCTCAGTCCTCCGACTGCACTAACCACTCTTGACAGTGCACTGTGTCTGCAGGTCGAATTAATGCCCTTTATGTCCCGTCTCAAATAATGAACAAGAAAGCTGTAGAAACTTATCCATGGGATCAGTGTGATGACATCGCCGAAGCGCTAAACCAATGTTCCTCAACGACCGTGTCGCGTCACATTGGTGTGACATCATACACTCAGGAGTGTCGCGAGATTTTTATATTCCTGCTAAAAGTAAGAGTTATCTTTTATTGCATGCCTTATGTTATTGTTCATATGTGTATATTCAACGGTCCTATGTAATAAATTTGTAAAATTTTTGTCTCATATTCGATCCAGATTTAAAAATGCGTTATATGTATTTTATGTTTTCTTGCATCTGGAAAAAAGCAGATGTAGGGCTGTCTATAGAGTTTAAAATGTACTTTGGTGTGCCCCCAAAAAGAAAAAGGCTGAGAAACGCGGCGCTAAACAACACATACAGGAGACGCACTTAAAAGTGTGCTGATCATCTCGAAAGACTGACCCACAACTATGAGTGCCTAATTTATAGTTAATCGAGGAACTTGGAACTTTTCCGAGCTGCATCACATGTAAATGAACGCGGTGGTATTATCAGAGACATTCTGGCATCTGCAAAGGTGTTCGAATGCTTCGTCTTGGCACATATAATCCTCGAATAAAACTAGAGGAGGCAGGATAAATTCTCGAAACTCGTTGTGCTACTCATCAAAACACAAGTAACTGATGCAGTTTTCCTTATTTAAATCAAGAATAGTATGCAGTTATTACGGTACTCGACAGACACAGCTAACACTTTCTTCAGTACTAGAGTTTGCATACGTTGCAACATGAACAGACCTAGGACTACTGAAATAGCCACAGCAAAGCGTTGATTCCCTGTACACAGACCAATCGAAATCTTTGTTAACCGAAACCACACAGTCATCAAATTCGAATTTACATGCGCGCGATTAGGAGTTTCCTTTGGCGTGATGACGGCCAATTCACAGGTTTTCCCCTGCCTGCCAGCAGTTACTGCTGCCACTCTGTATTAGCGCTGGCACAAAATAACTTGGTAACAGCGTAGAAACACGTTCTCATCGTTGGCGCTGGGTGAGTGTGATGTTTTTAATAAAAATTAATCCTAATAATTTACTCGGTACTGGATGATCAATAAACACGAATAAATATTTGATTGATATGGTTTAAGTCCGACGTTCCCATACCACTTTATATCCAACACAATACACGCAGGTCCGTGATCTTAGACAGCTTTCATGGAGGGATAAACATAAGTAATTTCATGCGCACACAATACCTCTCTCGCAGTAGATGCGTTCGTTAATATACGAGGGAGGACCCAAAAGAAACCGGACTCCGAGGGCGCTGCCACTCGTAGACGTAGTGCAGGGTTCTCACGCTAGATGGTGTTAGTAGAGACCTTCATGAAACAGCTGTGCAGACGGCGTCAGTGTAGAGCTGAACGTGCAAGTGTGGTATTGTGTTTCTCTGACTTTTGACGAGTTACCTCTGTGAAGTCGTTATGGCAACTTTAAAAGAACAAAGGGTGTGTGTGAAATTTTGTTTCCTGCTTTAAAAAACTAAAACGGAGATACTCCAAATGCTTCAGGAAGCTTTCGAGGAGGACGCTATGAGCCGCACACAGGTCTTCGAGTGGTTTGGGCGCTTTAAATGTGGTGAGATGTGCGTTGAAGACCAAGCTCGTTCTGGACGCCCTTCAACATAGCGAAATGAGGAGAACATTGAAAAGGTCCGCCAAAAGGTCAACGAGGACCGTCGCCAAACGATCGACCAAATTTCAGCAGAGACAGGAATCAGTTGGAGCTCGTGCCAACGGATTTTGAGTGAGGATTTGCACATGAGACGTGTTGCTGCTAAATTTGTTCCTCGCCTTCTCACACAGGAGCAAAAAACGATCAGCATGACTGTGTGTCAGGACTTGAAAACTGATTGCACGTGATACAAACTTCTTGAACAAAGTCATTACAGGGGATGAGAGTTGGTGTTACGGGTATGACCCAGAAACCAAGCAAGCGTCAAGCCAGTGGAGGACTCAACTCTCCCAGACCAAAAAAAAGCAAGGCAAGTGAGGTCAAATGTGAAGACGATGAAATTGTGCATCGGGAATTCGTACCCCCTGGCCAGACTGTTAACCAGCACTTTTACTTGGATGTTCAGGCATCTGCGAGAGGATGTGTGGAGGAAACGCCGGGATCTTTGGCGATCAGGTGACCGGTTTCTTCATCACGACAACGCTCCAGCACACACGGCCTTACGAGTGACCCACTATTTGGCATCTCAGAGGCGGTCTGTCGTTCCCCACGCTTCGTATTCGCCGTACCTAGCCCCGTGCGACTTTTTCCTATTCCCACGAATGAAAAAAAGGGGAGCATTATGACGATGTGGAGGCGGTAAAAACAGCTTCGCAAAGGGCACTGGACAAGATCAAACTTTAAGAGTTTCAAACATGCTTCCAACAGTGGGAAAAGATACTTGACAAGTGCATCGCATGTAATGAAGAGTATTTTGAAGGTGACTGAAGTAATTTTGTAAAAAGGTTCATCAATAAATTTTTTATGAGAACAACCCGGTTTCTTTTGGGTCTCCCCTTGTACACACGTCACAGACTCTAAAACAGGACAAATGAAACACTGAAAAAAGAAAAACTTACCATTCTACCCTTGTTTTACTATCGTTTAATTGACGTTCTAGTTTAAATATGTTTGAAAGCTCAGCTGAGCCAACCATCTTGTATATGATATTCTGTGACATAAAAAAATGGTCAATTCAGGAGTAGCAGGCAGAATTCGTACCACTCTCTCTAGATCATCCAGACGGCTGATATTTAAATAACGAATTTAAAAAGGCGTTAGGACATACATTGTCACCAGCGATATAATTGTGTCGACAGGACTCACGATGTTAATCAGAGATATAATTTCGTAACAGAATTTCAATAATTAAGATTAAACTCGTCGAAACTGATACTACACGATAATCATCCCATTGTCCAGAATGTGTCGCTATCTCAGCTGTGTGTCGCTTGCTGACCGGCATATATCGGGCGTTCTCGTTGCTAACTTTTTACTACAAAGCATTGCATTGCAGTCTTTTCAAAAAAAATGCACAGGAAAAGTTATTCGTAACGAGGCTCAAGTGATATTCTGCAATGTCATTAATTTTTGTCGGGACAGGAAAACAAGAAAATGTACGTTCATAAAAAACTGTGTTTGAGAACATTTCAGAAACCGCTAGTTATTATAATCGTTCAATAAAGTGAATAAAATAGGAGCGGTAAAACATAGTTAGAAATACACGCTACGCCACGCCCGGACAGCGGTGATGTACCATTAGCCGTCATACGGCCTGACAATCAGGTGTGAATTCATTTAGTAACAGGGCATCTTTGGTTGTCATCCGCAGCACTCTTACAATAAAGCAGTACCTTGACGATATACTACATTCAAATTTGTTGTGCTAAATGGCAGCCTATCCCGGGCTTACTTTCCGCAAGATAACACAGCGTTATTGCTTTCTCAAATTGTGAAGATCTTTCTCTTGAATCAGTTACAAGTTTCTGAACTTGCAATCATTTCTTCGTTTTATTTCTTCCTTTTGTTCCTTTTTTTGAAGGCTTCACTACTTCTGAAAGATGTGGAAAAAGACGAAGACACTGTAATTTTTAAATAATATTGTAATATTGGTGATTGTTTCATCATATGTCCAACGTAGTAATTCATTATTTTTCGCTTTCAGACTAGTAGTAAGCAAAATTAGCAGCTGTTTTAAAATTTTGTGTAAACTTTTTGGTTTTATGATACTTCCTTCTGTCGGCATGAGAACGAACTTGTTTTACTTTGGTTAGTACATTGTTTATACTTTTATTTCTTAGTTGGCATTGATGATGATGATGATGAGGTCCCAGACTCCGAGGAGCGTAGGGGACCATGCAGGAGACGTGCACCGCCGAATAGGCAAGGTCCTAGCGGAGGTGGTTTGCCATTCCCTTCCTCCGAGAGTAATGGGGATTTAAAAAGACGTATAACAGCTTTTGATAGGCTGGCTACTACCTCTTGGGGATTGTAACGATCTTGATACCATTATTAGTCCTTAATTGTTAGTATCACAGTAAGTGACGCTATCTGTTAGACGACATTTTTACCCCTTTCTCTTTTTATGAGATATCTTTCTACCAATGCATCGACTGATTTGTTTTGCCGTGGTTCATAAACTGTTTACACGACTATTTCTTTTGCGGTACTCTAGTGAGAAACTATTGACTGTGAGTACTTGTATCTGTAGCATTGTTAGCTCCACTTACATATCTTGTTAATCTGATCGTTTGCAGCCGCGGAAGGCGTGAGGAATGCGATCAGCGTGGCATTTAAATCTGGCTGGAATTTGATATTGCTGACCTCGGCTATTAAATATTGACCAGCTATGAAGGGCAACACGCAGTCTCCATATTACCGGGTGAGTTTGACACAGTGCCCCACTGCAGATTGTTAACAGTGATCCGAGAGTACGGAGTAACCTCTCAGATATTTGACTGACAAGAAGACTTTTGCAAATAACCGAACGCAATAAGTTATCCTTCACGGCTTTCGTTGACCAGAGAAAAAGTTATTGGCAGGAATGCATCATGGAAGTGTGACAGGGAAGGTCTGTTCTATATATACTGATTAGCCGAAACATTATGACCGCCAACCTAATAGCCGGTATTTACACCCCTGGCACGGGCACCAGCGGCGACAAGCCGTGGCTTGGAACCAAGGAGGCCTTGGTAGGTCGGAGGGAGCTGGCACCACATATGCACACAAATGCCACCGAATTCCCGTAAATTACGGGGAGGGGGCCGTGAGCTCTGACGCCACGTTTGGTCACATCCCACATGTGTTGAATCGGGTTCAGATGTGGCGAGTTGGAGGTGGGGGCAGCACATCAATTGGAAGTCACTACTGTTTCCCTCGAATCATTTCATCACACTCCTGCCTTTGTGACATGTCGTATTATCTTGTTGAAAAATGCCACTGCCGTCGGAAAACATGATCGTCATGAAGGAGTCTATGTGGTCTGCAAAAAGCGTACGATACTCCTAGGACGTCATGGTACCTTGCACGAGCTCCAATGGACTCAAGGACGCCTGCGTGAATTTTCCCCAAAGCGTAATAGAGCCGACGCCAGCTTGTCTCCATTCCACCATGCAAGTGTCAAGGAGGTGTTACCCTGGAAGACGACGGATTCGCGCTCTCCAATCGGCATGGCAAAGATTCATCAGACGATGCAACGCTCTGCTGCTGCGCCAAATTGCCGTACTGATGGTCCAGTACCCATTTCAATCGTAGCTACCGATGTCGTGGTGTTACCGTTGGCGTGTGCATGGATCGCCGGATGAGGGAGCCCATCATTAAGAGTGTTCGCAACACTGTGTGTGAGATACATTATTGCTCTGCCCAGCATTAAAGTCTGATGTTAGTTGCCCAAAGCTCGCCTTTTCTCTACTTTTATCAATCTGCCACTCTGTGACGTCCGACTTCTGTAATGACGAGTAGCTGCTCAACCCCACTACGTCTGGACGTGGTTTCACTATGGTTTCACCACTTACAGAAGACATTCACCAGAGCACTCCTCTAACACTCGACAAGTCATGCAGTTTCCGAAATGGCCGGCCGAAGTGGCCGTGCGGTTAAAGGCGCTGCAGTCTGGAACCGCAAGACCGCTACGGTCGCAGGTTCGAATCCTGCCTCGGGCATGGCTGTTTGTGATGTCCTTAGGTTAGTTAGGTTTAACTAGTTCTACGTTCTAGGGGACTAATGACCTCAGCAGTTGAGTCCCATAGTGCTCAGAGCCATTTGAACCATTTTTAGTTTCCGAAATGCCCGTACCGAGCCTCGGGGCCATCACAATGTGCACTTGGTCAAACTCGGATAGATCGTGCACGCCTTCCCCATTCTACACACAGACAGCCGGCCGTATGGCCGAGCGGTTCTAGGAGCTTCGGTCTGGAGCCGCGCGACCGCTATGTTCGCAGGTTCGAATCCTTCCTCGGGCATGGATGTGTGTGCTGTACTTAGGTTGGTTAGATTTAAGTAGTTCTAAGTTCTAGGGTACTGATGACCTCAAATGTTAAGTCCCATTGTGCTCAGAGCCATTTGAACCATTTGAACTACACATAGACAGAGCGCTCACTGATTTACATGCATCGTGAGTGTGTCTGACTAGCAGTCATTCCCCGCCAGGTGACGCTGCTATCGCCTCGACGGATTTATACCGACAGTAGGTCGGCGGTCATAACGTTCTGGCTGATCAGTATATACATAAACGACCTGCGGACAGTGTGAGCCGCAATCTGCGGCTGTTTGCTGATGGTACTGCGTGTACGGGAAAGCGTCGTCGTTCGCTGAATGTAGAAAGATACAGGATGAAATGCAAATTTCCTTGCCGATATGAGCCGGAACAAGCACGTGACGGCGGGAGTAAGCAGGGTGAATTGTTTTCGCGTATTAGGAAAACTGTCATTTATGGTTGCGTACAAAACGATACTATTAGCGCCAACATATATTTCTTGTGAGGAATCCGAAGACAAGAGAAACGTGTATCGGAGTTCTAGTAGTCTAGATGTAGCCGCCTGCATCGCCACAATTGTTAACTTTGTAGAGCAGCCAACTGGTAGTGTTACTTCGTTGTCTGCCTGTGCGCTGTGCACTTGGGTGCAGTGAGTTGTTTATGTAGGGTGGAACGGGTATAACTGCAAGCAATTTCATATGTACTACCTTATTATGTACACACATCAATGTGGTCTTGTTTTATTTTCTCTGTGTCGACCAGTCTTTCCAAAAACACGCCACGTAATTCACTACCTTATCTTTTTTGCACAGTCGTAACTGCACCTCTAGTTGGACTATGCTTATCAATACAGACAAACAGTTTTGCACCCGTGTGTTCACAGTTCGTCACCTGACCTATTGCCGAGGTGAAAATAAGCATTAATGGCGTGCCCTTGTCACGTGTACTTGGAGGTACTAACTAACTTAAAAACATAGTCCCTACTACTAATAATGGCCATAATTATTAGTCTGAAAATGACATAAGTACTGATGTAATGTTGTTCAGTACACATTCCTCAGTCACCAATACAAATACCTGCACTTGTAGCTGTTACACTCTATAAGTCAGCTTGCGCTATTCATTTTGTGAAATTGATTATTAGTATCGACCTCAGCATTGTTTAATAGACACCAGAGGTAGGTCTCGTTTTCTTGTTTATTTGATTAAATCTGGATAGGGAATCTGCTTTTTGTGTTTGGATGCAGTGGGAAGTGGCCAAAGACCATAAACTGCTGCAAGTTGTGTTGGCCATGGTAGACTGGCTTCACGCAGCTGCCCTGGGCTGCATTGGCATTGGGGCATGTGAGACGAATGCTTTGGCACCTTCACAGCCAATAGGCAACCCTGATGCTGCTGCGCCGCCCTGACTACACGTCTCGGCCAATCGACAGATAAATGACGGTGATTGGTAGAGAGTGGTGTGGTCGCTAATCTGTGGGCCGAAGGCGAAAGAGGGCATTCGTCGCGCAGCTATCCCTTTAAATCTTGAAAATAGGTTGATGGCATCTTACACCTACTGATGACGAACAGACACGCACTTCTCAACTAAGTTAACCTAGAACGGTAATCAGTGATCATAATGCCCTTACATCATCACTGCATACGACTGTAAATAGGAAAACAAAGAACGGTAGTAGATGTAAATGTCGTGTGAGTAGGGCCTCCAGTCGGGTAGAACGATCGCCGGGTGCCAGTCTTTCGGTTTGATGCCACTTCGGTAACCAGGGCGTCGATGGGGATGAAATGATGATGATTAGGACAACACAACACCCAGTTAGTGATCGGAGAAAATCTCCGACCCAGCCGGTAATCGAACCGGGCCCTTAGGATTGACATTCTGTCGAACTGACCACTTAGCTCCCGGAGGCGGACAGAACGCTAGTAAGATCTTTCTGTTTTGAAAATTATGTCACAGAGAAAGATGACTGTAATTCCTTCCTCCTTTATATTGTCTCATGAAATACAAAGTAAGAGATATCGAAAAAATGACCCTGGGATAGAAAAGCAACTGAAACCGCTCAACAAAGGAACGACCACTGAATGTGACGGGATAGCAGTTCGATTCTTCACGCAGTATTCGAAAGAACTTGCCCCTTTTCTAGCAGTGGCGTGCCGTAGGTCTATAGAAAACGGAAGAGTTCCTAAAGATTGAAAAGAAGCACAGATCATTCCCATTTTCGTGAACAGTTTCGAACAGACGCACAAAACCTTAGCCTATATCCCTGACATCTGTATTACGACTTCGTATTATGACCTTTCTGGAGACTAAAAATCATCTCTGATGGCACCAACATGGGTTCCGGAAACAACGATCCTGTGAAACCCAACTCGGTCTGTTCGTCCACGAGACAGAGATCAGTATATACAGGCGCCCAGATAGACGCTGTGTCCCTTGACTTCAGGAAGAAGACACTGGATACAGTTCTGCACTGACACCTAACGAACGAAATACGAGCGTATGAAGTATCAGATCAACTGTGTGACTGGACTGAAAAGTTGGTAGGAAACAGAACACAGCTTGTGGTTGTGAACCGAGAGAAGTTACTTCGGATGGACACCAGGGGAGAGATACAGGAACATTACTTTTCACAGTACATACAAGTGACCTAGTACGTCGATAATTCCTTTAGTCTCTTCACGGATGACGCTGTTGTATACGAGATGTAGTACTGACTCTAGAAAATTGTAGCGGAATATAGGAAAATCGTCAGAGGATCAACACTACTTTCAGGGTGTGGCAATGAACCCTCATCACAAACAAATGCAACGTATGGCGAATACGTAGACAGAAAGACTCTTTCTTTCTGTGTTTTCAAAATCGCATAACAGTAATTGGAAGCAGTTTCTTCTATATATGTGGGTGTATGCGATCCGAAGTAGAATGATCACACCAAATTAATTGCGAGTAAGGCGTTTCATTGGAAGGATTATCAAGAAATGGAAACCACCAACAAAGGAAATAGTTTACGAAATGCTCGTTCGACCAATGCATTATAGATGGAACTACAGAGTGAATATGGTCCTAAGGACAGAAGCACGTTCCGTTACAGGTTCACTTAGTAAGCACGAAAGCGTTGTGGTGATCTTAGCCAACGTCTGTGGCAAACGCTGAAAGAGAAGCTTTTAGCAACACGAAGTGGTGAACAGCTAAGGTTCCGAAAGCATGCGTTCCCAGAAGATTAAACGAATATATTGTTTCCTCCTAAGCCTGTCTCGCGAAAAGGCCATTCAGATCAAATTAGAGGGCTTCGAACCCACACGGAGGCTTGCCACCAATCGTTCTTCCCGCGAACCACACGCGTCTGGAACAGGGAAAGTGGGAAGTGATACTTGTAAAAAAAGCACCCACCACCACACACCATCAGGGGCATTGTAGTGTATAGCTGTAGATGTAGAGGCATATAGACAGTCACTTTTACCTCGTTCTGTTTGCGAGTGAAACAGGGAAGGAAATGACCGTTAGTTCAAATAGTTAAAATGGCTCTGAGCACTATGCGACTTAACTTCTGAGGTCATCAGTCGCTTAGAACTTACAATAATTAAACCTAACGAACCTAAGGACATCACACACATCCATTCCCGAGGCAGGATTCGAACCTGCGACCGTTGCGGTCGCTCGGTTCCAGACTGTAGCGCCTAGAACCGCACGGCCACGACTTTCAGTAGTACGAGGCACACTCCACCGTTCACAATACGGTAGCTTGAGGAGTATACTCGTACGTGTTGATATAGATGAAATAATTACCAGTGTTATTTACGACCAACAACCTTGTCACGAAGAGGAAGTGTCTAGACACACTGAACATCATGGCAGAGAACGTCCAAGGAGTAATCCTTTCATTGCATTGAGCAAGCTATAAAACGTTTAGAAAAGAAGGAATTCATGCTTTTTATTTGCTGCTCTTAAAATGATTGCAAAATCCAGTTGCAAACTAAAACGTTTGTTAGCTCATAATCAAAAGTAAATAATTTCTGAAATTGTTGGTCTATTTCGATGGTTGTTTTGAAATCTTCATACTACACTACTGGCCATTAAAATTGATACACCACGAAGATGACGTGCAACAGACGCGAAATTTAACCAACTGGAAGGAGATGCTGTGATATCCAAATGATTAGCAT
Organism: Schistocerca cancellata; assembly: GCF_023864275.1. Taxonomy (NCBI): domain Eukaryota; kingdom Metazoa; phylum Arthropoda; class Insecta; order Orthoptera; family Acrididae; genus Schistocerca; species Schistocerca cancellata. The sequence continues at coordinate 445,921,835 of NC_064631.1, forward strand.
TTCAGAGCATTCACACAAGTTTGGCGCCGGTGGCGACACCTACAACGTGCTGACATGAGGAAACTTTCCAACCGATTTCTCATACACAAATAGCAGCTGAACGGCGTTGCCTGGTGAAACGCCACACACCGTCAGGTGGCTTGCGGAGTATGGACGTAGATGTAGATGTAGGTGTTGCCTCAGGTAAGGAGGAGACATGCGTACCATCTCGTTTCCGACATTGATAAAGGTCGGATTGTAGCCTACCGCGATTGCAATTTATCGTATCGCGACATTGCTGCTCGCGTAGGTCGAGATCCAATGACGGTTAGCAGAATATGAAATCGGTGGGTTCAGGAGGATAATACGGAACGCCGTGCTGGATCCCAACGGCCTCGTATCACTAGCAGTCGAGATGACAGGCATCTCATCCGCATGGCTGTAACGGATCGTGCAGCCACGTCTCGATCCCTGAGTCAACAGATGGGGACGTTTGCAAGACAACAACCATCTGCACGAACAGTTCGACGACGTTTGCAGCATTATGGACTATTAGCTCGGAGATCATGGCTGCGGTTACCCTTGACGCTGCGTCATAGACAGGAGCGCCTGCGATGGTATACTCAACGACGAACCGGGGTGCATGAATGGCAAAATGTCATTTCTGCGGATGAATCCAGGCTCTGTTTACAGTATCATGATGATCGCATCCGTGTTTGGCGGCATCGCGGTGAACGCACATTGGAAGCGTGTATTTGTCATCGCCTTACTGGCGTATAACCCGGGGCGATGGTATGGGGCGCCATTGGTTACACGTCTCGGTCACCTCTTGTTCCCATTGACGGCACTTTGAACAGTGGACGCTACATTTCAGATATGTTACGACCCGTGGCTCTACCCCTCATTCGATCCCTGCGGAACCATACATTTCAGCAGTATAATGCACGACCGCATGTTGCAGGTCCTGTAGGGGCCTTTACGGATACAGAAAATGTTCCACTGCTGCCCTGGCCGGCACATTCTCCAGATCTCTCACCAATTGAAAACGTCTGGTCAATGGTGGCCGAGCAACTGGCTCATCACAATACGGCAGTCACTACTCTTGATGAACTGTGGTATCGTGTTGAAGCTGCATGGGCAGCGTACACGTCATCCAATCTCTGTTTGACTCAATGCCCAGGCGTATCAAGGCCGTTATTACGGCCAGAGGTGGTTGTTCTGGGTACTGCTTTCGCAGGATCTATGCACCCAAATCGCGTGAAAATGTAATCACATGTGAGGTCTAGTAAAATATATTTGTCCAATGAATACCCGTTTATCATCAGCATTTCTTCTTGGTGTAGTAATTGTAATGGCCAGTAGTGTATGTTATGTAGACAGTTCCGTCTATTATTCAGAAAATGTGCGAAATAAAAGAATTGGACACAGTTTTGTGTTGCGTTGAGTTTTTACGTTTTGATGTTCCTATGGACGCTTGCAGAGTATATTTTCGTAACTGATCATGTCGGATCATTGATGAGCTGGTGTTCTAGTGTATATGCAAAGGATCTTACAGCCTGGACCTGTTTGCTTCGACTGTGCGATCTTTTGGTGATCCACAACGGCGCACGACTCTCGTTTACCTCTTTTTGCCACTGGCGGTGATTCCACGTCCTCCCTGCCCCATCTCCACCCTTATCCAAACTCCGCCACTCAGCTGGCGGCGGGGCTTTCAATTAATCGAATCGGGGCCCGGATCAAGTAGTTGGAGATAAATGAGCTGTGAAAGTCCTCAATAAGCAATAAAGTTACCGGCGGAGCTGTCGGATGGGATCTTACACCACCGATCACACAGCGACGACTCTGCTTTACGAGGCAATCCTTTTGGACTAATATTTCGCCAGCGATATACTCCTCACTTTTACGTCGATGAATTACATTCCTGTTTTAGTGTTTGTAAAACGACTCTAAAGAAACTTAGAGACTCTGAGAATACTGAAGAACGGGCATTCAACTCCAGTTCATCTACTTCATCGCCTTTATTAACCATCTTGAAAACCGAGTACGCTGTCACTTCTGTACTATCTTGATGATCTCCACCGTGGTTTCCTTTTTCTTTGGTCATTGAAATTTATCTTCAAATAAAATGTCAGTATTATTAGGACCCTATTACTCGATTTTCGTCTATAACCGAAAATATACGGTCAAACCATTCTGTTAATAATATTTTTTTTGAAGAAATAATTCTCGTCTTCATTTTGCTATAGTTTCCTAAGAGGTTATATCAGATATTCCCTAATGAAATAGCTTATTACGGACCTTACTCCATGCATGAATGAAGGTACTTAGAATCAATAGTCGAAGTACATTAAAATATCTGTAAGACTGCTGAAATTCTACAAGTATTAAGAGAGCTAGGAAAGTGGTAAGGGTATATCTATCAGAATTTTAAGCAGCTTACGGAGAAACGGAGAGTTACTTAGTTGCAATTACGTGGAAAACACGTGAAAGTAAGAAGCAAAACTTAAACATGAACAATTCCTGCTAAAATTAAAAATTGAAACATTACCGACACTTAAAAGAATTGTCTGTCAAAATTAGAATCAGATAGACGTTTGAAACACTACCTACTAGATAATTAATATCTTAAATAAATAATTATATACTGTCTTTGATTACTGTATATTGCTTTTTATCCGAAATAAATAACAAACGACACTCTTCGTAATTCACATTAATTTCTTAATTTTTGGTTTTTTATTACAGTACTATACGGGCATTTTGGTGCTGTTTCATCGTAACATTAAGAACAATTACTCGACACTTTACTTGCAAAATGCGCGTGCCACCATCTCTGCAAAGCAAAATTGAGGCACCTTTTATCTACGACAGTGTGTCCAAATAAGCTGACTGGACAAGAAAAGCAAGCCAGGAAGTCTCACTATTGCTTCACAGTGCGGAACTTTGTTTTGGTTTTCAGACTAAAGTGTTCATCGGAGGAAAACGCTAGCCGGCCGGGGGCCAGCGTGCAAAGATGTTTTCAGACAGTGTCTAGGTCTGCACATGATCCCGATCTGTGGCCCCAATGCCAGCCTCTTACTTCGAGATGAAGACCGTTGAGAGTACACGATGATGCAACCGGTCAGCTACTCTTGGCTTAGACTCCAGAAGCTAGAGGCCTCCTCCTGAGCAGAAGATTATATGTGGACTACCCAGCGTCTCCATTCTACTGAGTCACCTACTGAATTAGTATCTCCTGAGGGTGTCCCCTTTGTTGGTGGAACTTGTATTCGAGTCCAGATTAGTAGCTGCTGGCTATTCTGTTGCTACACTCCGTTATTTGTGGATCGCCTTGTCGCTGACCATCGCCCAAAGCGGTCACACGTCTTATATGTCAATCTTGATCGGGGCAACGATGTGAGAGGCGTCCTTCCCTTCGCTACAATCCAAATCTCGAGGCGGCCCAGCAGCTTCGAGGTGGCCGCTATTCATGGTTCGCAGCGCGCGGTCCCTGTCAGCTACTGCCATCTCGCTGACATCACTGGTGACGCTGCCGAAGCAAGCTGCTGCACAGGCGGTCCTGCTGATGGTGGATCGCTGAGTTCTGCGTCCCACTACGTTATCCTGGGGCCAACGGCCTGCACTCCACCGGCGGCATCACATCACTACGTTAGGTGAATAAAAGAACAAGTCATTCATGAAAATCTTACAAATGGGCCGCCGGTATTTTCCAGTCACCACCATTACACAGATCCCAAGTCCAAACGAATGAAGCACTGCTTCTTCCTGACCTTCATTCAGCCTTCTTCAGTGGTAGGTCATCGTCAGTCCCAACATTTTTTAACAGCTGCAGGAAGCCTTACTTACTGGGAGGTCTGTAGGACATCACATTACTGATTTAAATTTGCCGGATGGTCTTTGTTCAGTAGTAACCTCGGGCATCCAGAACTAGTGGGCTAGTGGGGCTGTGGACAGATAATCCATAGCGCAACCGTGTGCTAGGATTCTGTGTTTTCTCTCTTCTTAGTTATGTTTCTTTCTGAAATTTCCTCTGTACAGCAAACTGGTACTTAACATTCGAATGAACTTCACTCCCTATGTCACTTTCAAAGTAAATGCGTATACATTTTACAGTCTGTAATCTCATAAAGGAGGACATACTTCGTCGTGACAGAACTGGGCACATAAAAGTTCGTCTGTTTCCGTTGGATCCCGAGATATGTCAGTTAGTAAATTCACAAATTTTTCAGCAAAATAGATGTATAGGCTTGTTTCTTATCGGAAGATAAACTACTGCCCGTCGCTCGAGGCGGGGGTCCAATGTGGAGGCTGACCGTCTGGCATCCCTATACATCCTGCGAGCGTACAGGTGGCTGTTCCTTCACCATGGTCCATGCAGGCACACGTGAGCAGGATCTTGCTAGTTATCGGGAGTTCCAACATTAGGTGCGTTATTGAACCCCGTAGAAGGGTAGGGATCAAGGCTGGAAAGGGAGTCAATGTTCATTGAGTATGTATGCCAGGGAGCCTCATCCGTGTTTGAAGGCAGCCTTGCCTGTGGCTGTCGTGTGTGTAGGGTCCGGTAGTTTCTTAAGCCGTCACGAAAGACGCCTGTCGCATGGGTTCTGACGTCACCCTCGGTCCATACAGGCTGCTGGCGGAAGTGGTGAGGGCTGTTGGCACGGGGTGCAAACACAGCTTGGAATTTGCAGCATTGTTCCCAGATTTGATCGGCGTCCTTTCGTTTGGGACCAGGTGGAGGATCTGAACCAAAGGCTTCATCAGCTGAAAAAAACACAGGTGACTTTTGCATATAAAAAGATTTCGTGCCACTAGTAGTGGCACAAGTACCTGCTTCCACGCACCTTAAAGGTAGACTGCAGAGTGTGGATGTTTTATAGCAACCGCTTTTCCTTCAAAACCAGGACACAAATATTTTGAGGTATCACTTTACTTTTCATGAAGACTCGTATTAACTCTGCAGGTTTCTTGAAAGTTTTAGCAAAAATACTTTGTTTATAATGAAAAAAATATGTCCTCAGTTCTGTCCAACTTGAAAGATATCACTGTTTACCAGTTGTAAAAATGTGGCACACGCGCATGAAGACATTACTATCAGGGAGCGTTTTGAGATATGAAAAGACCTAACAGACAAGTTTCTCAAGTGGTTAATGATCGATGGGAAGCAGCGTCGGTTGCTGTAGACTAAAGATTTCCTCAGCTCATAACAAGCTGTGGAAACGAAAGCTGCTAGTTCCCTAATGTAAATGCTGTATTTACTGTTTTTAGGTCTGTTTCCCACATTCACAGTTAAACAAAGTATATACACTGATGAGCCATAACATTATGACCACCGTTAGATAGCTTGTCTGTCCGTCTTTGGGACGAAATACATGACTAATTCTTCATATCGGGGATCCGACAGTTCGTTGATAGGTTTGTGGAGGCATGTGGCATTACATGTCTACGCACATGTCATGGAAATAGCGTAAATAACGACCCGCTGATTTGCGCTGATAGGATTTCCATCAGGCGAATCTGGTCTCCGAGATATCTATTCGAATTCGCTATTATGCTCCTAAAACCACTGTAGCGTCATTCTGGCTATGAGAAACGTACAATTATACTGATGAAAGATGACATCACCGTCGGGGAAGACATCAAGCATGAAGGGATGTAGGTGGTTTACAGCTGTCTGCTTCTCTTGGAGTGGTGCCATAGGCCGCATGCAAGCGCAAGAGAATGTCTTCCATAGCATAATACTCCTCCGACCAGTCTGCGTCCCTGGCGCGCTGCACTTTTCGAACCGCCGTTCACCTCGATGACGGCGTTTGTGGAGACGACCAGCGACTTAGGTAGCAATAATGCGGTTCACCCGAAGACAACAGTAGAGTCCCAATGGTCCCAGACCCATTATAATCTTAACTGACGTTGTCGTTGGATCAGTATGTGAATGCGGAGGTGTGGCGTGCTACGGGCCTCAACATTCAACACAGTACGAGAAACGGAGTGCTTCCAAACACATATGGGTATCTTAGTTTCCATGTCCATCTACCCTTTCTGAAGATACTCTCGACAGCAGCACGTGAAGATTCGACCATCATCACCGTTTTCGAGATACTCGTTTACAGGCTCTGCGTAATAATAATCCGTTGTTTTTCAAAGTCACTTATCTCAGTGGATCTTCCCATTTTTAGCCCATATCTTTTCTAGGGTGATACCCAATCCGTGTCTGTCCCACTTACATACTTCTGTTACGGTGTCACGTGCCCGCAACGCCACCAACGCGGCATCCAACGTTGCGGTGGTTAGTGGTCATTATGTTTTTGCTCTTCACTGTAGGGTCTTTACCGTTTTCTGCAACTACAGGAAATGCCTGATTTAGAACATACGGTTTTCGCTTTCTTTAAGAACGTCTTGTCACTGTAAAAAAGTGTTTTCCTTACAAATCTGTTTGTAAATGACGTAAACATTTCTCTGTTTTACGTTACTACTATTAAAATGTAATACATTACAAGTGTTGGGATTTTTTTGATTCCTGCTTCAGTCCTAATGTTGCCGGATGCGATCGTCCTTTTTTTGTGGCTGAGGAAGTTTGTGTGTGTGTGTGTGTGTGTGTGTGTGTGTGTGAGAGAGAGAGAGAGAGAGAGAGAGAGAGAGAGAGAGAGAGAGTGAGATTTCCTAACTTTTGTTAGAGTCGCAAAAGATGCTACATAACATCTATATCTTTACCAATGGATATCGGTCGCAAAATCTGGATGGAGCACTCCCGTGTGCTACTCTGCTAGAATGTATACCGTTTCTCTCTCAAGTGCCTGGTCATCTCTTAAATCGAGCCGGTTTACCGACAACCGTCTCAGTCGGTCATTGATAAGTGTATGTTCAGACGGCAGTGGCAGTGGATTACGAACGAATGTAGATGTTGCCCGGAAGGCAATTCACTGCGGAAACAATCAGCGTCTACTCTATCACATTTTATGTCTCCACTTTGCGTCGAGGAACGTATAGGAATTAATCGGTGGTAGACACGTACTGCGTGATTTTTTGCCTATAACATGAGATGATTTTGTGATTAAGGTCCAGGACTGTCATTCAAAATTACCGGGCTTCATGTTTTCGTCCCATTATAGTTATTTAGGTTTCCCGTCTCTTAATAATACTATTCGGTAAAAATTCTAGCACTGCTGCCTTCAGTATCTGTATCCCATGCTTGCTCCATCATTATTATTCAAGCCAGGCTGTGATACCCGTAATTCTTAATAACCTCAAAGTCGATCGTATGTTCAGCTGTAACGTTATTTTCATCATGAGTTTCTAATAAATCATTAGTTACCTTGAGTGTCCCATATCAGACAACTTTTCAGATTTTTCCCATCCTTGTTTTGTGGTATTGTCGCTCTGCCAGTATGCTTACATCTTTATTTTCATGTACCCAGTTTATTCTTGAACTTACATCCTCCTGAATTTACTGCTCGCTTTTATGTTGCTAAAACTACTATAGATATGACATGTGGCAACGGTAAGAATTGTATTTAAGTAAAAGTTCTTAACCGACGTGCAAGCAGCAGTAGGTGATAGTATTTATAATTTTGTGAGCAGATCAAATCTGAGTAACAGAAGCCATCGGTGAAGATAGGATGTAATGAGGGTGGCGCTAGTGACAGTCATTTTGCAATATGTTTGCTATGTCTCAGTTTTAATTCGAAGACGCTCCGTAGTGCCACAGTTCAAGGTGAATGATACAGCCCATGCAAACATTTGTGTGAAGCGTTTTACTCAAAGCATCGCTGCAAAGTGATTATGAAGATGAATCTCTAATTTGGAGGAACAGCTCCTCAAACCACATAAAACGATTTCCGAGAAAGTTCCTTAATTAAGACCATGCTCTATTTTTACACTATAATTCTCAAAGTGATCTTCATTTGATTGCTACAAGTACTGAAAACTAAACAACAGAATCATTTCCATCATGGCAACTGACAGCAATACACATGAGTACCTGGCACTACCCTGAATTCTCAAACTCAGACGACATGTAGAATTCTTTAGCATTGTCCCATGCCTAAAGTCTGGCAGAAAGTTTATTTCGGTAATATTCTCGTAGTATTGTAATTTTCTAAAACGTAAGTGTACTTCCTGTTATTTTGCGCATATTCTGTCGATCACCGAATACTTCGACAGATATTCCCTTTTCACTCTGACATAAATGAAAAGCCCAAAATTAGAACACATTGTATTACAATGAGAAATTCAATCCATATCCTTTATCGGAAAGAAGCTCATGTCAAGTTATTTTCGTTTCAGTCAATAGTGCATGATCAACATGACGCAATAATACATGTAAATTTACTTTGTTTTGGTATATACCTAAGATTAGTCGCAATACTGTATTTCTTAGCTTTAACTAGTCATCAGAATGCTGATAGCTTCTGTGTAGAATGTGAAAATGTCCGGCTGATGTTGGCTGTAGATCCAACATTCCAGCTCCAAATAACACAGGAATCCCTTTTCGACTATGCTGATGATAAGTGCAGGACCAAAAGAACCTACATCATACCCCCTGACAGGATCGTAAATGACAACTGCTTGTACGTGTACGAGTAGCTACTACCGTAGAATGAGAGATGTTTGCAGTGTTTTACTGTGGTAATTAAGTTTTGCAGGCGCAGGCCAAGACCAGGAAGTCTGTATGAAGTTGGGAAGTCATTTCGACCTATTTTATTTACTTGACCTTGTGACCTTATATTTGCACCTTTCTCTCTCTCTATCGAACAACCTTCATGAAATTTACTTCTCGGATGAAAATGCGCTCCGAACATGGCTCGATGAGTTCTAAGCCTCAAAACCAAGTCTTTCTAGGGTCGTGGAGTCAAAGACTCACCCTAACGTTAGTTAAAGAAATATATTATTGATGACTGAAGTCTCTGTTACGTTTTTCTGTTGTATTTTTTAGACTTATGGAAAAACACTACGAACTTAGCACCAACCCAATTGTAATCGATCAACAGTGAATGCCACTCTCGGCTCAATGTCTGTGATTTGTGATTTCGTTGCTGATGTTGCGTTGAACTCTTGTCCACGTTCCTCGGTGTCCTGATGAGATGGGACCCCAGTATGATGAAACAGCATAGTCGATAGGCACCCGCGATCGGTATATGATATCAAATAAGTCCCTTGCTGCCTGTAAATTTCCTTTCCAAACGCTCGCCGTTGTGGCCGAGCGGTTCTAGGCGCTTCAGTGGGGAACCGCGCTGCTGCTATGGTCGCAGGTTCGAATCCTGCCTCGGGCGTGGATGTGTGTGATGTCCTTAGGTTAGTTAGGTGTAAGTACGAGTTCTAAATGTGGGGGACTGATGACCTCAGATGTTAAGTCCAATAGTGCTTGAATACTGTTTTCATCTAACTTGTTAATACATGCTAGATGTATTTACTCTACAGATGATGTTCTTCACACATTTATTTGCTTCCTTGGTTATCATTAGTTATACATTCAATACGTACATTATGTTACAATTTTTTAAAATAATTACTGCAGTACACCTGAATGTTATGACGTTAAGGATCAATTTGCGTCTTTTGGTTATAAGTACAGAGCAGACATTATTAACAAAGTAGTAACTTCTGCTTATAGGGTTCATGTACGTCTTGAGCGTTTAACCAAACATAATCAATAAACTAAGAAATTTTTTGAAGGAAAAGAATTGGAGAGAAACTAAGCACAGTGTGTAGTGATAAGTTAGGTGGGTTGAGTATTCAAGGGTTTGATTCTACTGGTCTTCCATGGAGAACGTATACAGGAGAAAGTAGATGTAAGTTTCTTACGTATTCTAAACCTGAGACGTCATGTGATATTAAGGAAGCCAACGATGTCACTTTTGCTTCGTAATCGAGTGTATATGAATTTTTATAAATGTTAAAGCAATATCGCTTGCCGGATATAGATTTTACTTACAGCCTATGACGGCTCTACAATTTCTTTATTGCAATTGGGGTCGCATCTGGTGCTCTCATTAAGATCTTCGATTGGTTTTATTGGTGCCTAACGGTGCCAGAATGAACGAATTAGATCTTACTTTTTAGGGAAGCAAGATAGATACATCTGCTGCTGTATTAGCATCGCAGGAGCTCTGGTATTATAACCCGAACTGTGATGATATGATGAAGCAGTTAATAGTAGCGTACAGAAGCTATTGGTTTATGCCTAACGGTGTTAGATGTTCTCACTGTTATCATGATATTAGCAAGATAGATGTACACCTTGTGGTATAAATACTAGAACCTCATTTGTGTAAAAAAAATCCTTCCTCAGACACACAGCTGTAGGCGATCCTAGAAGATGACCTCATGCTTAAGGAGGCTCCCTACTCAGGGTGAAACACGTAGGCTTCGTACAGAAACAAAACAGAAAAGCAGCTGGCTGTCTGTAAATGGGAAGTAGATTGGTGTGTACGTCAGAAGTTTGATTCTATAAAGAGAGTGCACGACATAATGTCGTTCGCAGAATGACGCACGCCGTGTCTAGGTCTAACCTGATGTGGTGGGATACAGAGGTGGCTACAGGCTTACATCGCAATATGAACAGAGAGTCATGGGCCGAGTGCTGACGACGTACCCCACACGCATGAAAAGGACCGTTAACATCTTTCATCAAATATCTGCGTTACCACATTCAGTTTTATGTGTTGGCGTGGACCTCTGCACTCGTGACTGCTGTTGTTACTGCCCTTTCTTCCCATGATATGGAATAAATGTTCAGCTTATTTCGCTGTTGCTCCCTAGATAACTGTCCACGTGTCCACATCAATCTACAGTTAAGTTGGGTGGATGGAGCTGAGACTGAGAGCGACGCCGTCGGTCGTAAGCTGACTTGGCAGGTGGAATATAAAGTAGGTTCTAAATGGCGGGCAGCGGCCCTGCCCGGATGCACAGTGCGTCGCCGGCACCAGGTGGGTGGGGACTCATTGTCATTCAGAGCGCCGGTGGGCAGCATGCGTGGGCGGGTGGCGGCCAGACAGAGTTACGACCGGGGCCGGCGGCCGGACGCCCCCGCATTCATCGCAGGCCCGTGGGCCGTGCCATGCCGGGGCGAACCCCAGTCATTTGGCTGTCCCGTGGTCAAAGGGCGCGCTGATTGCCTCCAGCAACGGGACGCCCTCTGTTAGACCGTCCGAGAAACGCGTGCCATTGTGAGCACCACATAAGGCTTTGCAGTGCTATAAACGGACTCAGTTGGAGGAAATGTTTTGCACAATATCTGCCCTCTGTAACAACTTCACTCTGGAAGACCAGTATTCTCAAAGACTGGAGAAAAAGCATTATATTACTGACATACACGAAACTAGCAATAAGGAAATACAATAAAAAGAAGATAAAAAAATCATGTGTAATATTTTTGCCATAAGTTCAGAGTGTATGTATTGCTGTTAAAACAGTTTCTCATATTGCAGCAATTCAACATACAGGGTGAACCCCGAAATCCAACTACATCTTAGAGAATGTTCAAGGATATCATTTCAGTATTTCAGTTTTGGCTCATTACAAACTAATAATCTCTAATACATACATAAAGCAGATTTTATGTATGTGTGTCTGGGATCACCTAGAAAACCTCTGGACTGATTTCCTATAAATTCGACAGAGAAACAGGAGGCCTTACAGGCATCAGCACTGTGGGGTTTGTAACCTAGTTCCAGTGGGAGTAGAGATATGAGCAAAATGGGATTTTCTACAGCCCTTTAATTATAGGCTGCCCTGCACAACAGGTGTGTTGCGCAGGAACAGTATCGGTCTGCCAAACGACTTGCTTTGCAGGTTAGCCTAAACATCAGGGACAAGAAATGATTTCTCTGGGTTCTGAAATGTAGCTTGCCCTTTATGACAGGCATGCTGGAGTATTAGATGTTCTGTTACAGAGCAGTGGGTTGTATCTTTAAGATTTTAAGATGAACTTCAACGAAAGGAAAACAAAGATGAAGAATGTTGTCAAATTAAATCTCACAATACTGAGGAATTTACTTCAGAAAACGAGATGCTAAAAGTAGTAGATATGTGTTCCAAATTTGGGTAGCAAGATAACTAACAATACCTAAAGTAGAAAGGATATAAAATGTCATCTGGTAATTACTAGAAAAGGGTTTGTGGAAAAGAGAAATCTGTTAACATCAATTCATGAGTGTACTTGTGGTGTTATATGCCACTACCTGTGTGGACAGTGCATGACTTAATTATCTGCTGGCTTGGCTTGTCTGTTATCGGAAGGACTCAGGCATTCAGAGTCACCTTAAAGGCCACACACTTAACAAAGTTATAATCCTTAAACCCTTGATAGTAAATTGGTTGAAAAGTAAAAAATAAATAAGAAAGTGACTATTAATCCCACAGGATTAATAATGTAGTCGAAACCAGACATTTGTAGTTTAAATGAAATAAATGTTTATCAACTAAAGTTCACACACATGAGAATGGCGATCTTCCATGAACAACAAATTCAAGTGATAAAAAGTTGTTAAACGATATTTAATTATACAAGTTGATCCATTGATAGGGACTGTGCCAACTATCTCACGAAATTAATATCAAACGAAAAAATAAGAAGAAGAAATCTGTTCGAGCTTGATGGGGAAAACAGATCGCGCTATGGATGCTCCACTAGATGGCGCTGCCATAGGTACAATTGATAGAAACTGCTTTTTTTTTTAAATAGGTAGTCCCATATTTTTATTACTTACTCATATAGTACGTAAATAAAGTTGAATGTTTCATTTGCAACATTTGTTTCGCTTTGTGATGGATGGCGCTGTAATATTCCAACATTTACATTATGCCTCCCCCATTTAGATAAATAGTTGGTAACAATGTGGTGTTTTAAGTTTAAACACAAAAAGTAGTTACGTTTGGACTTTTTTCCTGTTGATCCAATGTGATACATTTACTTTCGTGACCTTGTCATAAATTATGGGAACGCATGCTGTTACTGTGTGAGCCACCGTAATTACCTCATTAACATAAGAAATTCTCAAAATGATATCCTTCAACTTCAGTGTATTTGGAAAACGCGTAACGAATTCCTCTCAACAACGAGTAAGTCGCCTTCAGTAATTGTCGCACATGCATTGACAATGTGCTGACGCATGTCTTCAGGCGTTGCTGATGGATCACAATGACAAATGTCTTTCAATTTTCCCCAAAGAAAGAAGTCCGGAGACGTAAGGTCCAGTGAACGTGCAGACCATGGTATGGTGCTTCTGCGAACAATCCACCTGTCATTAATTATTCTATTTAATACCGCTTCAACTGCACGAGTGCTGTGTGCCGGACATGCATCATGTTGAAAGTACATCGCCATTCTGTAATGAAGTGAAACATCTTGTAGTAGAATCGGTATAACATTAACTAAGATATCGGCATATATTGCACCATTTAGATTGGCATCGATAAAATAAGGGCCAGTTAGATGTCCTCCCATAATTCCAACCCATACATTAACCTGCCAGGGTGGCTGATGTTCCACCTGTCGCAGCCTTCGTGGATTTTCCGTTGCCCAATAGTGCATATTACGCCGATTTATGTTACCTTTGTGAATGACGCTTCGACAATAAATAGAACTCTTGATAAAAACCTGTTATCGTCTCGTAATTTATTTGGTGCGCAGCGGCAAAAATTTACACGACGTTTAAATTCATCGCTATGCAATTCTTGATGCATAGAAATATGGTAAGAGTGAAATGTATAACGATGTGTAATTCTCAAACCCGACGTTTTTGAAATTCCCGATTACCGCTCAATTTTTCCGCTACTGATGTGCGGATTAGCCCCAACTGCAGCTAAAACCGGTTTCTTTAAAAACATTAGCTATCCAACGACACGTACAGACACTTAGATGCTGTCTGTCAGTATAACGATCAACATACATCGCACAAGCTTGTTGGGCATTTTGAACACAACAGCCGTAAATAAACACCATATCTACTGAAACTTCCTGGCAGATTAAAACTGTGCAAAGGCAAAGGTCCCGAGTTCGAGTCTCGGTCGGGCACACAGTTTTAATCTGCCAGGAAGTTTCATATCAGCGCACACTCCGCTGCAGAGTGAAAATCTAATTCTGGAACCATATCTACTTTTCCTGCGATTATTAAACGTTCCATTTTAGCAAGATTGTGTCTTCTGCGTAATTATTACGACTGGACAAATTTATTAGCATACCTAATTTAAGTAATGAATTGTACAGTGCTATCGACTGCGTTACTACATTTGTGAGAATGTTACAGCGCCATCCATCACAAAGGGAAACAAATGTTCCTTATCAAACAATCCTATTTATTTACGTACTATACGAATATGTAATAAAACTGGAGGTACCTTTTTAAAAAATGCAGTTTTATCGATCTCACCTCACCTATGGCAGCGCCATTTAGTGGGCCGTCCATAGCGCCATCTGTTTTCCCCCGGCACGCCGAACGGATTTGTTCTTCTTATTTTTTTGTTTAATGCTAATTTCATGAGATATTTGGCCCTGCCACTATATTGGACTACCCTGATAGTGCAAGCAGAGTCTTGAACACATGAACATGTGAAATCAAAACTTATTTAACTCCACAGTAATTCACGAAAATCAGCATTGAATATTCAAAGTGCAGTTTCCCACTAACAACTGTAAAAGTGAACTTAAGTTCTTTATTCCATATAACCAATGTGAAAAACATGCTACACTAAATGGTTATAGTTTAAAACTACCTCAAATCCTGTAATCCAAATTAATGTCTGGGTATTCACGCAAAAAGCACTGAAGAATATCGTCAGATCACCTACGCGCTTTCAAAAGTTAGTCTCTGGACGTTTACAAATTATATTCTAAATACAATACAATGCTGAAGTATTCAATAAAAAATTTAATTCTTAATGTCAGGAAGCCTTTTTTGAAAGTATTTGCATGGAATGTGGTCTTCTATGGAAGGAAAACATAGTCGAGAAGCGGCTGAGAAAAAGGCAAAGTAGAATATTTAGAAATGTGGTACTACAGAAGGACACCTAAGTTGTCATGCGTAGGCGGAATAATTAATGAGTACATATGAACTGAATAGGGGAAAACGGAAGCGTATGGCACAACCTGTGAATAAGAAGGATCAGCTGTTGGTATACATCCTTATTACATCGTCAGCTTTGTAACAGAGGGAAGAGTTAGGAGTCAAGGTTACAGAGCGTGACCAACCCTCTAATATAGTAGGTCGTAAGTATTTTCATATGGAAGTAGACTACAGTAGTTATGAAGAGATGTACAAACTTGCAAGGCAAAATAACATGGAGAGTTTCATAAAACCCGTCTTTGAAGTGAAGACCTCAGTAACATCACGTCAGCTATCTCTGGTAACGTAATATATCTCATGATAGTGTATAAGACTTTGAAGCCGGCCACGTGTTCATAAACATAACGTGTGGTTGAAGCAGCCATTTTTCCTGTATACAAACAATATTGTGATGCCTACATCCCAATGATAATGTTATTATTTCAGCTGTTTCTCTCCGTTTCTGTTAAATGCTTTCACAACAGAGGAAACGTCTGCAATGTGCAATCACCGAAACGTACAATACACATCACAACAACGTTCGCATGAATAAGATCTGATATGTGGGTTGCCGTCGCTGCAAGAACACCTCCGCATCGTATCGTTGTGCCGCTCTCCCACTGAATTCATTGAATCTATGCATCAGCTAAACAGACATGTCTTCATCAGTAAAGCTACTCACACTGCAGTGTACCGCAGTTAAGGAGTAACTAACACCACAGGGAAAACAAACCCAAGACAAAACTGGCCGTTACTGGTTGCTAGCTTGAGGGTGAAAAATAAAATTGGCAGTATCGTTGTTAATGACAATAAATTGAACAAATTTATTTCCAGATATACAAACAATGCATATGCAGACATTTTACCGCTATTAATATAGTTCCATTGCAATACAGGTACAAAGAAAAATGGAGGTACTGCATTTAATCTGTAACGAGTCACTTCAGGCCACAGATGACTTGCAAAATTACTAGCTGAGTACCCGGCATTGTCTTGGTATTTATTTATTCCATTATGCTATTAGACCATCTCATACTTTTACATCTCACTCTTCATCTATTCCTGCACCTCTTCTCTGTCCATCTCCTATACTGCATCTCTCTGTCTGCCTCGTTCATCCGCTAGTCTCTGTCCATCTGCTAGACCTCCCTTTCTCTATCAATCTGCTTCTCCCTTTCTGTCTATCTGCCCTTTCCCCTTCTGACCATCTCCTCCTCTCCCTCTAATTCTACCTTCTCTTCCCCCTCTCTTTGTCAGTCTCCTCCTCTCCCATCTCCCTGTCCATCCCCTCCTCACCCCTGTCTCGGTCCACCTCATCCCCTCTCGTCCTGTTCATCTCCTCCTCTTTGCTTTCTACGTCTATCACGTCCTCTTCCCTCTCTCCGTCTATTTCCTTCTCCTCTGTGTCGTTTCTCTTGAACTATGTGGCGTACAATGGTATAATTCTGCGTGTACATCCAGTGACACAACATTATGACACGTCACTGAATGTACCTACAAAAATTTATCATCATAAGACACACAGCTTAGAAGATATGAGGTCAAGTACTAAGATGCGTGAAAAACTGCAGCATCATGTATAACGTGTGGCTACTGTCTGTGAAATCTGTTGTTGATATAGTTAGTAGTAAAGAAGTAATAAATTACAACGTCATGCATGATGCAATTTTCACACAGTTCAGTTGTATGAGCTCATATCTCCTGAACTTTGTGTCATACAATGGTGTATATTTCTAGGTACATTCAGCAGAATATGTGAATACTGTCTGCGAAATTCGTTGCGAGAGGGTTAATAGCACATAAGTAGTAAATTAACACGTTATACATGATGCTGCAGTTTTTCACGCATCTTAGTACTTGACCTCATATCTTCTAAGTTGTGTGTCTTATGATGATAAATTTTTGTAGGTACATTCAGTGACGTGTGAAAATGTTGTCTGCGACATATATAGCGAATAGTGTTAGTAGTAAATGAGTAATAAAATAAAACAGAATGCATCATGCCGCAACTTTTCATGCATTTCAGTATTTGACGTCATATCTCCGAACTATGAGTCGTACAATAATATATATTTGTAGGTACATTCAGCTGTAGATTTTGATACTGCCTACGAAAAGTCTTGGGAACAAATGGTTCAAATGACTCTGAGCACTATGGGACTTAACTTCTGAGGTCATCAGTTCCCTAGAACTTAGAACTACTTAAACGTAACCAACCTAAGGACTTCACACACATCGATGCCCGAGGCAGGATTCGAACCTGCGACCGTAGCGGTCACGCGGTTCCAGACTGTAGCGCACAGAACCGCTCGGCCACTCCGGCCGGCTCTTTTGGGAACAGACTTAGTAGCAATGAAGTTCAAAATTGAAAAGTCTTGGATGATGCGTCTGTTCATTTATCTCAGTGTTTATGACGTCATATCTCCTGAAATTGGTGTTGACAATGATGTAATTTTGCTGGTACATTCAGCGGTTCATGTGAACACTGTATTGAAACTATGTAGCGAATACTCGTACAATTATTTCTAAAGAAATAATAATTTAAAATGCCATGCTCCAAGCGGCGGGTTTAATGCATGTACATTGAAAATGTAGTAAGAGATAATATTTTTTCCATCATTTTTCTAGGGGTCTTCAAAGGAAAGAAGTCTTGTAAAGGTTCGAGATTATGTGTGAAGTTTGTTCTAAGTCTCAAAATTCTCATTCTCTCTAACACTTGGTAGGTGGCTAAACTATGGGAATTCGCGTATCGTGAGGGACACTGCTTTTTCATCCTCCCCCCTTTTGATTGATGGGTGGCTCTTACCACGATAATGACTCTTTCCAGACAGTACGTGATGTGTGTACCAAGTTTGGTTGAAATTGGTCCAGTGATTTAGGTGGAGATGTGGAACATAAATACATACATACATCTTCATAATTTGTAAGGATTCAGAAAACATCCCTGAACAACCTCTTAAATTTTGTCAGTGGAGTTGGCGACTGTCCTCTAGAGCACCGTAACATACATACAGTGCGTTTCAGAGAAGTTGTTTTTCTGTGTAGCTTACGAAAAGATAGGTGAGTGGGGTATTTGTCTAGACAGGCAGAGGTAAGATACGTTACCCTTTCTGCAGAGTTATGAACATAGGTTATTCAGATATTTACCAGGGAATTACAGCAAAGAATCATAATGTCTTTGCATTGAACATTACCTTTCTAAGGTATGTTCGGTCCGCAGGACATTTCCTTACTCCGCCGCATACATGGCAGTTCTAAATGTGTTAGTTAGCCGCTATATTACTGTACTTGAGAGTGAGGGCGCTTCGGTCGGCTTATTATGAGTTCTTACAGTGATATACCGAGCGAGGTGGCGCAGTGACTAGCACACTGGACTCGCATTCGGGAGGACGACGGTTCAATCCCGCGTCCGGCCATCCTGCTTTAGGTTTTCCGTGATTTCCCTAAATCGCTCCAGGCAAATGCCGGGATGGTTCATGTGAAAGGGCACGGCCGACTTCCTTCCCCGTCCTTCCTTAATCCGATGAGACCGATGACCTCGCAGTCTGGTCTGCTTCCCCAAACAACCAAACCAATCTTACAGTGATATGTCAACAAGACACGCTAAGCCACTTTATAGAATATGCACAATGTCCTGAAAGCATTCTTATGGTGTTGCGTGTTCGCTACTCACCACTGTATTCGGTTACTGTAACGTCACCGCTTGTTTCCGATAATGGCCACGGGAGGCTCAGTACAATAATGACGTGGTCGGGAAGTATAAGCAAATGAGGTTCGGTCTGCAACAGATATTGATGTAAAATAAACATGATACACACATAAAACAAATACACAATCCCTGGATTTCAAACAATGCATCGAGGAAGTTTGTTGCTCCACCACAACAGCAACATTACATTGCATTAAGTTTGCATTCTGGTAAATGGGAATTAGTTTGAAAGTCTAACTTAAATAAGCATCCCGCCAGCAGAAAATCTATCTGAACACAGCGAATTATATTCAGCATGTTGCATCAGCGCTATCTCCTTTCCTAAAACTGACAAATGATTCAAACTGATTTAGTGGTTTAAATACGTCGGCAGTTTTACACAAAAAAATGTTATATTTAAAAAGTATATAACTCGTTGGTGAAACTCACCTGGAAAAAACTGAATAAATTATGTTCCCAGCTCTGTTTCTTAAGTTTATCTATCTAAATACATGCGTCGGTAAAAATTAGTGGCAACAGCGCCGTAACATGAAGGATGTGCATCACATGGCGTGCCCGCTTTCTGCACCTGATACAAGGAGGCCAGTTGACCTAGTGCAGTGAGGCGCGACATTTGTGTTTGAGTCAGTTGCTGTGTGTACTGTCGGAAAATGCGGGAGCTCCGTTCGAGCGCCGTAGCAGTATGTTTGGTAAACACGGAAAACGTACGTGTATCGAGACTGAGGTGGCACGTGGTCGGAGCGCACAACAATGTTTCGCTCTGGGGCTGCATCCCATAATCCTTCACGACACTGAACAATGCCACACGGTGAACCCCGTCGAGGGGCTCCTGTGTACCACGGTTGGTGGAGGGGTGGTGGGGGATGGGGGGTGGGGGGTGGGGGAGAGATACCGGAATATTCATGGTATTCAACTGACGAGTCCGGGCGATTATGAGCTGGTCGGCAAAATGAAGGAACCTCTTCGTGGGACACACTACAACACAACCAAAGACGTCATCTTAGCCATGGAGGAGTCCATGCAAGACATCGACAGAGATGGAAGCGTTTACGGTATAAGACGCCTTCCGTCTCTGTGGGGTTGTTGTTGTTGTGGCCTTCAGTACTGGGACTGGTTTGATGCAGCTCTCCATGCTAATCTATCCTGTGCAAGATCCTGCATCTCCCAGTACCTACTACAACCTACATCCTTCTGAGTCTGCTTAGTGTATTCATCTCTTGGTCTCCCTCTACGATTTTTACCCTCCACACTGCCCTCCAATGCTAATTTGTGATCCCTTGATGCCTCAGGACATGTCCTACCAACCGATCCCTTCTTCTAGCCAAGTTGTGCCACAAACTTCTCTTCTCCCCAGTTCTATTCAATACCTCCTCATTAGTTATGTAATCTACCAATCTAATATTCAACATTCTTGTGTAACACGACATTTCAAAAGCTTCTATTCTCTTCTTGTCCAAACTATTTATCGTCCATGTTCCACTTCCATACATGGTTACGCTCCATACAAATACTTTCAGAAATGACTTCCTGACACTTAAATCTATACTCGATGTTAACAAATTTCTCTTCTTCAGAAACGCTTTCCTTGCCATTGTCAGTCTACATTTTATATGCTCTCTACTTCGACCATCATCAGTTATTTTCCTCCCCAAATAGCAAAATTCCTTTACTACTTTAAGTGTCTCATTTCCTAATCTAATTCCCTCAGCATCACCCGACCTAATTCGACTACATTTATATTTATGATAACGACGTCCTCCTGAGTAGTCCCCACCCGGAGATCCGAATGGGGGACTATTTTACCTCCGGAATATTTTACCCAAGAGTACGCCATCATCATTTAACCATACAGTAAAGCTGCTTGCCCTCGGGAGAAATTACGGCTGTAGCTTCCCCTTGCTTTCAGCCGTTCACAGTACCACAACAGCAAGGTCGTTTTGGTTAATGTTACAAGGCCAGATCAGTCAATCATCCAGACTGTTGCCCCTGCAACTACTGAAAAGGCTGCTGCCCCTCTTCAGGAACCACACGTTTGTCTGGCTTCTCAACAGATACCCCTCCGTTGTGGTTGCACCTACGGTACGGCTATCTGTATCGTTGAGGCATGCAAGCCTCCCCACCAACGGCAAGGTCCATGGTTCATGAACGGGGGGGGGGGGGGGGGGGGGGAGCTCTGTGGGTACGGCGATTAAAATGCGGGGCAACTATATTGAAGGCATCTAATACCGTGAACGTCTCTCAGTAACGTCTGGTATGAACCGTGAAGGTATTGCCACTACTTTCCACCCAGTTCGTGTAATTATTCATTTCACTTATTATTTTGTACGTTACGAACCTTATAAACACCTGATCTGAAAAGTCCAAGGTATTCCCTGCCAAGAGGGAGATAGATCACAAACGGCGCACCATTAAAATCAGCATGAAACGTGTCCTAACATTTGCGTCATAAAATTGGATCTTGAACCGTTTCTCTAGTTGTGATTGCCGAGCATGCATTCTGTGCGAGAATGTACCTTTTACTGATTTCACAGAGCCACAATAAGAGTCTTACCTCTCTTGAATGGTTATGATGGAAGCAACGGCAAACACATGTACATAGCTGTATTTGTTTGGATGTCACTACGGAAGCAGCTACTAAAGAAACACTATTATTTGGCTTTATGTGTCTTAGGCGTACTGGAAAATAAATGAGAAATATTAGAATTTAACGTCCTGCGAATGTAAAGACCATTGACGAAACATATGCTCGTATCGGAGAAAATGGGGAAGGAAATCAAATGGTTCAAATGGCTCTAAGCACTATGTGACTTAACATCTGCGGTCTGGACTTAGAATTACTTAAACCTAACTAACCTAAGGACATGATACACATCCATGCCCGAGGCAGGATTCGAACTTGCGACCGTAGCAGCAGCGCGGTTCCGGACTGAAGCGCCTAGAACCGCTTGGTCACAGCGGTCGGCGGAAGGAAATCAGGCATGCCTTTCAAGGAAAGCAACACAGCATTTTTCAGAAAGGGTTTGCAGAATTCACTGAAAACGCACACCTGGATAGTGGCTTTTCATTTTGAACTGCTGTCTTTCTGGATACCAATGCTCTGTCTTATCAATGCGCAAATTAATAAAATTTTTACCACATGAGTTTCACTTAGTTAATAAAATTGTTACAATATAGTGACATATGGCTTTGTAATATTAATTAGTTTTCACAGCTGTACTATCTTTGTTTTGCTGGAGTAAGATTATTGAATTTCTCTTCCCTGAAGCAGGCCATGGCGGATATGTTGACCGGCCGATGTGGCCGAGCGGTTCTAGGCACTGCAGTCCGGAACCGCTTTGCTGCTACGCTCGCAGATTCGAATACTGTCTCGGACATTGATGTGTATCATGTCCTTAGATTAGTTAGGTTTAAGTAGTTCTAAGTCTAGGGGACTGATGACGTCAGATGTTAAGTCCCATAGTTCTTTGAGCCATTTGAGCAATTTTGCGGATGTGTTGCCAGAGGACTGGGTGGCCTTGGTGCTTTGAATACGGGATGATTTGTAACATCCTTGGGCTGTGGGTTCCCAGAACAGGTCTGCTGAAAGCCGGGCTGGTTCCGTTGTCCGCACGTTGGCACGGAACTTTGAAGTTGGATCATAGCGACGGGAGATCCCCTGAGTACTAATGGCATGATGAATCTGTAGGCTGATGTAAACCTGCGAAACCACCATTTGCCATCTCTAGTGTGACAAAATTTCTGTTTTGGGATGTTGTCAGTCAATCATATAAGTTTTCAGGATAGGAACTGTGACGCGAATGTCTAAGCCAACGAGAGATGACACATGAATTGCAGTGTACCAACCACTATTTATTTAACTGATGTTCACTGAGCGACAATGGAGATGTTTCAGCAGACAGCTCCTATGTTTTGATGTATTCAGGAATATTCTTGCTCATCACCTCGGCGAAAGTCGTGAATCCATTTCTTCACATCGTCGTTTTCTGGGAGCAGCGAGGGACGGAGAGAAGACAGGGATGGTCTGGAGATGTGTGCCTCCGAGGCCACATGGGGCGAGCTCCCGGTGGCGGGTGGCATTGTTTGCAGAGTCCTCAGTATCATATTTAGCCTTAGCACTACCTTACCTCTGCGCAGCTTACAAATTGCGAGGTGTATTCCACAACTTACGTTCCTAAGTCAGTGAGTTAATCTACTAGGATTTCGGATCTGTTTTCAACTTGCGTTTGCCAGCTGCACAGATTTTCACATACATCACATTTTTTGAACTTCAAGTACGCAATCATCTTCGTCATAACTAACTGTACTGATATTCACTTTTTTGTTCAAACAAATAATTGTATATCATTTAATTATGCTACGAACTTGAGAAAATAAACTCATACGGTAAAGGACATAATTGTATTTTCTTTTGTCCTCCAACAGGCGAGGTAAGGCGACGTTGATTAAAAAATATTACATACGACGGATTTCTTTTTAAAAACTAAATTGTGCTGTCACTGTGCCGGCGTTCCATAGTAAAACAGGAGCCCCAACTTGGAACATTTTATGTGTGCTGTACAACATTTGCTTTATTATCATCATCACTAAAGATTAATGAAAATTGCTCACTTTATATTTACCGAAGTGTTGAGATCACAGCGATTTTGAATTATTGTGATTACCAATATGTTGGTTTAATTCCATACAAAGCGTACACTAAGTTGTATACCTTTCTGTGTTGAGTACGTAAGTGTGGTAGGTAGGTTGTACACCCCATTGCCGAGTCCCAGCACGTCACAAGGATACACCAATATTAAGCTTACACATCCCAAAGTATTGTCGCTAATCAGTTTATACGAATGTAGCGTACACAATTCGTTTCTATACTTTCATCATACTGATGTGAATGGAACTCTGTTAATAACGAGAGCTAAAACTAGTCGTAATCAAAACATACTAACGGAGGAATAAATGTCGGAACTGACGTCTACAAAAGTTCGCATTAGTAAGCAAAATTGTTTTTTTTTTCATATATAGTAACCAAAACATAAAAAATTATGTCCGTGCACTATTTTCATAGCGTCACCACTGCTGATTCATTGCCATTAAAGTGAAACCATCTTGAAGCTCTCTTACTCTTTTCCTTATTAACAGTTTTTTCAATATTGCGAGGGGTAAGGGTAGAGATGGAGGTGTGGATCGAAATGTGTCCATCATTTTGCACACTGTCTACATGAATTTAAGATTCCACTTATTTTCCTGCATCCAGAAGCCAAACCCTAACATAAGTGAGAATACCGTAAACACGATTTATCTGAAAACTGGATAGATTTTGTTGTGCAAATTTAGTGGGTAAATTGTTTGTTGGCTTTCGAGAGATAGATGGGAAGAAGTCCGACAATTTGGTAAACAAACTTCAACCCTTTTACCAGACTGAGAGTCAGTTTTACGACGATGTTGTTCAAAAATGGTTCAAATGGCTGTGAGTACTATGGGACTCAACTTCTGAGGTCATTACTCCCCTAGAACTTAGAACTAGTTAAACCTAACTAACCTAAGGACATCACAAACATCCATGCCCGACGCAGGATTCGAACCTGCGACCGTAGCGGTCTTGCGGTTCCAGACTTCAGCGCCTTTAACCGCACGGCCACTTCGGCCGGCACGATGTTGTAAGCATCATTTTCCTTTCTAGTATTCTAGCACGTAACGCTTTGTTCCAAATGAGCAGTTTACCTGAATCAAAAACTAGTTAGAAAATTTATAGCTTTCTTCAATTAATGGTCTAATATTTCACTCGTGAACTACTCGTTTCCATGTATCATGTTCTAGTACCAACATTCATCCTGATGACAGCATTTATTCCACAAGAGGTCGAAACTGTGGCAGTCGCCTCGATTGTATAAAAAATAAACAACTGGCCTCAACACAAGAATATTAGTCTGAGACACACCCATGCGTTGCGTCCCAACTCGGCTCGTCAGAGGTGTCAGGTTATCTGAAGCCTCACTTAACACCATCATATGCATGGAGGTTTCTTCGCAGCAATGCTGTTGGAAAGAGGTGTGGTGATGAATTTCCTTGTTAAAGGTGCTGATCGCATGCAGGATGATGGAGAATAAAAAGATGCACATTGTTTGACAGTATATTCATGTGCCGTTCGCTGAAGAGAGACAATGAGAGACATTTCTTAGGTCCATCATGTTTCTCATGAAAACATTTCCAACACCTTATCCACGAACAGTGCTCTGTCAGCAAGAGTGATGTGCCGTACTGCGTCTTTTTTCGATCTACTCGTGCCCTGGGACTGAATCAACAACTACTATTCGCCAAAATGTGTCGCTTTTGGTGTGCTCTTGTTACCTAAATGTCACATTAAAATTGCAACTAATGACATTATTGATAAATAACCCCTAATATACAGTCAAATTACGTATAAAACTTGTAATATCAAATCGAAGGACAAAGACTCTATGCTATTCCGAGGCTTTCCTTGCTGATCATCGTCAGCACCAAGCAACCATCTTATGTCTCTTTCCTATCATTCCTTATTATTCTTCTAAATTACTAAAATTTTCTTTTAACTCGCACATTATCCTTTAAATAATTTAAATTTATTTTTAACTCAGTGATTATCGTTTTGTTTTTGTTTTATCCTCCCACATCGATGTATTTGTTATACTTTCTACATTAAGCTGTATTCATCATTTAAAACAAATCTCTTTCCTCTGACAACGTGTTTTGAATTTTGAGCGTCGTATTATTAGCACGCTTGGCATAGCTCAGCAGTACTTACAGGATGTTTCAAAAATGACCGGTATATTTGAAACGGCAATAAAAACTAAACGAGCAGCGATAGAAATACACCGTTTGTTGCAATATGCTTGGGACAACAGTACATTTTCAGGCAGACAAACTTTCGAAATTACAGTAGTTACAATTTTCGACAACAGATGGCGCTGCGATCTGGGAAACTCTATAGTACGATATTTTCCACATAGCCACCATGCGTAGCAATAATATGGCGTAGTCTCTGAATGAAATTACCCGAAACCTTTGAAAACGTGTCCGGCGGAATGGCTTCACATGCAGATGAGATGAACTGCTTAAGCTGTTCAATTGTTTCTGGATTCTGGCGGTACACCTGGTCTTCCAAGTGTCCCCACAGAAAGAAGTCACAGGGGTTCATGTCTGACGAATAGGGAGGCCAATCCACGCCGCCTCCTATATGTTTCGGATAGACGAAAGCAATCACACGATCATCGAAATATTCATTCAGGAAATTAAAGACGTCGGCCGTGCGATGTGGCCGGGCACCATCTTGCATAAACCACGAGGTGTTCGCAGTGTCGTCTAAGGCAGTTTGTACCACCACAAATTCACGAAGAATGTCCAGATAGCGTGATGCAGTAATCGTTTCGGATCTGAAAAATGGGCCAATGATTCCTTTGGAAGAAATGGCAGCCCAGACCAGTACTTTTTGAGGATGCAGGGACGATGGGACTGCAACATGGGGCTTTTCGGTTCCCCATATGCGCCAGTTCTGTTTATTGACGAAGCCGTCCTGGTAAAAATAAGCTTCGTCAGTAAACCAAATGCTGCCAACATGCATATCGCCGTCATCAATCCTGTGCACTATATCGTTAGCGAATGTCTCTCGTGCAGCAATGGTAGCGGCGCTGAGGGGTTGCCGCGTTTGAATTTTGTATGGATAGAGGTGTAAACTCTGGCGCATGAGACGATACGTGGACGTTGGCGTCATTTGGACCGCAGCTGCAACACGGCGAACGGAAACCCGAGGCCGCTGTTGGATCACCTGCTGCACTAGCTGCGTGTTGCCCTCTGTGGTTGCCGTACGCGGTCGCCCTACCTTTCCAGCACGTTCATCGGTCACGTTCCCAGTCCGTTGAAATTTTTCAAACAGATCCTTTATTGTATCGCTTTTCGGTCCTTTGGTTACATTAAACCTCCGTTGAAAACTTCGTCTTGTTGCAACAACACTGTGTTCTAGGCGGTGGAATTCCAACACCAGAAAAATCCTCTGTTCTAAGGAATAAACCATGTTGTCTACAGCACACTTGCACGTTGTGAACAGCACACGCTTACAGCAGAAAGACGACGTACAGAATGGCGCACCCACAGACTGCATTGTCTTCTATATCTTTCACATCACTTGCAGCGCCATCTGTTGTTGAAAATTGTAACTACTGTAGTTTCGAAAGTTTGTCCGCCTGAAAATGTACTGTTGTCCCAAGCATATTGCAACAAACGGTGTATTTCTATCGCTGCTCGTTTAGTTTTTATTGCCGTTTCAAATATACCGGTCATTTTTGAAACGCCCTGTAGTTGGAAGTAGGAGTCGATCATTATCATCGGCCGTCTGCACTCTTTAAATGCGGACGCGTGGGACGTGCGTGCTGTACGTAATATATCCAGTCCAACTATTCGCACTGCGTTTTCATGGCCTCAGACTTTCAGAGTGAGACGTTGAATGTCGTCAGTGGCGTGTGGTATCTCACTAAAACAGAGTGTAGATAAACTGGTTCGAACCGAGTAATACCTCCAGAAATAAATCTGTTAAGCGCCTTTTGAGTCTTATCAGCAGAAACTCTCATGGTCATCTTCCTCAAGCTACTAGCAAATGAAAGCATATAACTTAACAGTTGAAGGTGAAGATAGTAGTACTGCAGTGTTGTTAATTACTAGCAGTATAGTGTATTGGAAAAACATTATGTTCCTTGGTTGGTACTTCGGACTAGTGACTGATTTTTAGAATTACATGCAGTAAATCGCACTAGAGAACGCCAGAGGCAGTTTTTTATATTTTCTATTGTTTCCTTTGTTGTGAGACTTGTGGTTGTGTTTCGTGCAGCTTTCTTAAATTTCACGAGCTCTACTTTATTGAAGTGACATACGCTAATCAGTTAGAACATTATGATCACCGCCCTACTATCGAAATAAACCCCTCCGGGTGGTAGCAGCGTGTCCTGACGAGGAATGACTGCATGTCAGACACACGCATGGTGCATGAAGTATCAGTGAGCGTGCTGTCCGTGTGTAGAACAGGAAGGCTCGCTATTTACCTGAGTTTAACCAAAAAAATGGATGGTTCTGAGCACTACGGGACTTAACTGCTGTGGTCATCAGTCCCCTAGAACTTAGAACTACTTAAACCTAACTAACCTAAGGGCATCACACACATCCATGCCCGAGGCAGGATTCGAACCTTTGACCGTAGCGGTCGCGCGGTTCCAGACTGTAGCGCCTAGAACCGTTCGGTCACTCCGGCCGGCTTAGTTTAACCGAGCGTAGACAGTGCTAGCCCGGAGGCTCAGCACGAGCATTTCGGAAACTGCGCTACTTGTCGGGTGTTCGAGGAGTGCTGTGATGAGTGTCTTCATCATGTGGCGAAACCAAGGTGGAACAACGATCAGACGTCCTGGGATTGGGCAGCCTCCCATCATTAACAATGTCGTGCGTCGTAGCCTGGGCAGACTGGTAAAACAGGACAGACGGCGAACTGTGGTGGAGCTAACATCAGACAGGGCAGAATAAAAATGTGTATGACACACAGTGCACCGAACATTCCTAATGATGGGACTTCAACATTCGACGACTCTCGCATGTGACAATGTTAACACCACGCCATCGGCGTTTACGACCGAAAAGAGAACACGTGACTGGCGGTACTAGACGGCGCAGTGGCAAATCGTTGCAGGATCTGATGAATTCCGATACCCTCTTCATCATGTCGACGGGAGGGCGCGAAATCGTCGTCTTCTATTGAACAGCTCCTTGACACCTGTACTGCGGAACGGAGACAAGCTGGTGGCGTCTCCATTGTGCTCTGGGGATTATTCACGTGGGCATCCAAGGGTCCAGTGGAGCTGGTGCAAGGCACCTTGACGGCCAAAGACTGGCGTACACTGGTTGCAGTCCACGTACACCTCTTCATGACGATCATGTTTCCCGACAGAAGTAGTATTTTTCAACAAGATACTGCGCTGTGTCACAAGGCCATGAGTATGATGGAGTGGTTCGAGGAACACAGCAACGAGTTCCCAGCGGTATGATGTCCCCCCAATTCGTCAGATTGAACTCGATGGAACACTTGTCTGATGTTATTGAACGTGCCGTCAGAGCTCATAGTCGAAATTTACAATTAATTAGGTGACTTTGGTGTGCAGGTATGGTGCCAGCTCCCTCCAGCGACCTACCGCGGCCCCATTGCTTCCACTGCACGACGTGTCGCCACTGTTATCCTTGCCGAAGATGGATATAACGGCTATTAGGTAGGTGGTCATAATGCCTTGGCTGATTAGCATACATCACGTTAAAGCCATTTGCAGAATACTGATAATCTTTCACCCACAGAGTTCAACGGTGAGTAAAATTATGTATATTTTTTGTACTAAACACAGTCGTCTGCGGTGCACCATTGTATACTTTGAAACAGAGGGTCTTCTTTCCGTTCGAACACGCTATAATCGGAAGTTAACGAAGTCTCTTTACTGTAGAACCAGTTTTCCCTGTCTACACAAAGGAAATATGTGTTACTCTCCGATACCTTCTATTTCAGAACGTATTTTACTTGTAAGTGGCTACTGATAACACAACTTCTGAAATTCATTTAACTTACTGATTATTAGGATGTGGTATAATAATAACGTACACTTACAAGGGAAGGCCACGACGTTTGGAACGCGGATTTACTTCAAACGTCGTAGACTCGTAGTACTCCATTAGACAACAAAATGTGTAAGCAGTAGCGCGTACTTCTCAAGCGTTATTGAGAAAATCGCAAGATAATTTCGGTCGCCGAATATACACCTGTGCGTCGCCATTTTTACCATGAAGCGGCGGCAGCCGATTCATTAGCGTTCAAGTCCCATAAAGGCGGGATCGACCGATCGAGTCCCGTTCGTCAGTTTTTTTTGTTTTCAACACAGTCATTTTCTTTACCATTTATATTACAATTGATGTAATGAGAAAAATACGAGTAATAGAATGAAATTTTATTAAATTTACAATGTTATTTGGCAGTCTATAAATTTTTATTACCGCAAATAATATAATATTCATAAATACCGACTAGTAAACGACCAAACGCATAAAGAGATGCTGAAAATGTATGCTTGTCCGTGAGTTGAGATATCCCTTATACCTGGAAGGAGCCCGAAACGACTTGCTACCTCCAAGTTTTGACCGGCACATACGGCTTTCGAAAGATGTACAATTAATCGTCACTTTCAACATTACGAGTACAAAATGTAGGACGTTATTTTTCGTAAAATCATGGAATACATAATGTTAAACGGCACCAGCTGCAGTAAATAAACGTTATGTTTCCGCATACGCAAGGTCTTTTGAGGTTTTCCGTGAAAAAAAACCTCGTTAACATTTTCAAAAACGTCTCTTTCAGCTGATAATTTGGAAGCAAACCATGCATAGCGCAGTATTTCTTTAAATATCGGCGCTGATAATTGGTCATGC
Organism: Schistocerca cancellata; assembly: GCF_023864275.1. Lineage (NCBI taxonomy): Eukaryota > Metazoa > Arthropoda > Insecta > Orthoptera > Acrididae > Schistocerca > Schistocerca cancellata. Next base: position 445,952,036 of record NC_064631.1, read on the forward strand.
AGTATCGAGCGTATTTTAACAGTGTCTTCACGAGAAGCAATTTCTCCTTCCCTTTCAATTAAATACCAACAATTTTGAAGACACGGACAAGCATACATTTTCAGTATCACTTCAGGCGTTTGGTCGCTTACTAGTCGATAGTTATGAATATTATATTATTTGTGAAAATAAAAATTTGTAGACTGCCAAATAACATTGTAAAATTAATAAAAGTTCATCCGATTACACGTATTTTTCTCATTATATCAATTGCAATATAAATAGTAAAGAAAATGACTGTGATATAAATAAAAAAAACTGACGAACGGGACTCGATCGAGCGATTACGGAGCTTGAATGCTAACCACTCGGTTGCCGCCGCTTGATGGTAAAAATGGCCACGCACAGGTATATATTTGACGACCGAAATTATCTTGCAATTTTCTCAATAACGCTTGAGAAGTACGCGCTACTGCTTACACATTTTGTTGTCCTCATGGAGTACTATGCGTGTACGAAGTATACAGTAAATCCGCGTTCCAAAGGTTGTGTCCTCCCCTTGTTAGTCAAATGAAATATGAACAAATTTTTCTCTATTGCAGCACTTCTAAGTTTGAATAAAATATACGTTTCTAGGTGTATGACCACGATATAACTTGTAACAGTTCTTCACGTTTAGAAACGCCTTATTTCATTCCGAAATGTTTTTATAATTTCAGAAGAAGTCTGCAACACACATGAAGTTCATTAAAAAAATCCAACTTGTATTACAGAGCTGCCTATGGGCGAAAGTTTGAAAAGTGTTCCAAGGTGCAACACTCTGCACAACAACGGGAGTATTGCGGTTGTTGTTGTTGGGTCTTCAGCCCGAAGACTGGTTTGACGTAGGTCCTGTGCAAGCCTCTTTATCTCGAATAACTACCGCAACTTACATCTTTCTGATATGCTTACTATATCCATCCCTTTGTCACCTTCCACAATTTTTACTCCTGACACATGCTTCTTTTACTAAACTGGTGACCTGTTGATATCTCAGAATGTGGCCTTAAACCTAAAATTTATATCTTAAACTCTATGGAAATGAGCGTACGGCATTGTGCCGGGAGTCCCGCATTCGGGAAAGTTCGGACGCCAAGAACAAGTACTTATTGCTTGCGACACCACATTGGGTGACTTGTGCGTCGGAGATAGGGATGAAATGACGAGGACAACATTACACCCAGTCTCTAAGCAGAGAAAATCTCCTACCCCAGCCGGAAATCGAACCCGGGCCCCTTGGCGTTGCATTCCGCCGCCCTGACGACTCAACTGACGGGGGCCGACCTTAAACTCTGTATTTGATGTTAACAAACTTAACATGGCCAAAACACTTTCCTTGCCGTTGCCAGTCTACATTATATTTCCTATCTACTTCGTACACCATCAGTTATTTTGCTGGCTAAATATAAAATCTACTGCTTATAGTATGTCGTTTCCTAATCTAGTTCCCTCAGTATCACCTTATTTAATTCGACTACATTCCATTATTTCTGATTACTTTTCTTTGACTTTCATCTTATGCCCTTGTTTCAAGACACTGTCTATTCCGTTCAATTGCTCTTTCAAGTCCTGTGCTGTGTTTGTCAAGTTTACAATGTCGTCGGCAAACCTCAACGTTCTTATCTCTTCTCCCTGAATTTTAATTCCATCTCCAAATTCTTCTTTCGTTTCCTTTTCTTCTTGCTCAATGTACAGGTGGAATGACATTGTCGACATGCTACAACTCTGTCACTCACCCTTCTCAACTACTGCTTCCCTTTCATGTCCCTTTTCTCTTAGAACTGCCATCTGGTTTCTGTAAAAGCTGTAAATCGCCTTTTGCTCCATGTGTTTTATTCCTTCTACCTTCAGAATTTCAAAAGGAATATTCAAGTCAACATTGTCAAAAGATTTCACTAAGTCTACAAATGCTGTAAAAATAGGCTCGCCTTTGCTTACCCTATCTTCTACGATAAGTTGTAAGGTCAGTATTGCCTCGCATGTCCTTACATTTCTCCGGAATCCAAACTGATCTTCCCCTCCTCAGCTTCTACAACTTCTTTCCATTCTCGTGTAAAAAATTCATGTTTGTGTTTTGCAACAATCACTTACCAAACTGACAGTCTGGTAACACTTCCACCTGTCAGCACCTGTTTTCTTTGGAATTGTAATTACAGCATTCATCTTGAAATCTAAGGGTATTTCTCCTGTCTCATAGATCTTGTACACCAGTTGGAAGATATTCCTTACGACAGGCTCTCCAAATGCTATCAGTAGTTCTGAAGGAATATCGTTTACTCCCCGGACCTTGTTTCGACTTAGTTCTTTCAGTGGTCTGTCGAATTCCTCTCTCGTTATCATATTTCCCATCTCCGCTTCATTTACATCCTCTTCCATTTCTATAGTATTCAAGTTTATCTCCCTTGCGCAAAACCTCTGTATACGTCTTCTCCCTTTCTGGTTTCCTTTCCTTGTTTATGGCTGGTTTTCCATCTCAGCTTTTGATATTCATACAAATGGTTCTCTTTTCTCCAAATGCTTTTTTAATTTTTTGTAGGTGGCATTTATCTTTCCTCTGGTGAAATATGTTTCTCAATCCTTACACTTATCCTCTAGCCATTTCACATTTCCTGTCAACCTCATTTTATAGACTTTTATATTCCTTTTCGCTTGCTTCATTTTCTGTAGTTTTACACAATCTCGTCTCATCAGTTCCATTCAATATCTTTTGGGTTACGCAAGGATTTCTACTAGGCCTTGCCTTTGTACCCATTTGATCCTCTGCTATGTCAGTTATTTCATTACTGCTACCTATTTTTCGTCTAGTGCATTCGTTTTGCATAATGCTGCTTCTGAAAGTGTAAACAACCTTTGGTTCTTCCAACTTGTCGAGGCACCACCTCCTTAATTTACTACCTGTTTGCATTTTCTTTAGTTTTAATCTATATTTCATTACCGATTATTTGTCGTCATAATGTGCATCTGCCCCTAGAAATGTTTTACTATTTCAAATATGGTTCATAAATCTCTGTTTTACCATTATGTAATCAATGTTAAACTTTCCGATGTCTACACTTATACAGCCATTTCATCATTCTTAAACCGAGTTTTAGTGATAATGAAGTTATGCTCTGTTCATAATTGTACCAGGTGGCTTCCTCTTTCATTCCTTTCCTCTACTCCATATTCATCTGCAATGTTTTTCCTTCTCTTCCTTGTCCTACCATCGGATTCCAGTCACTAACACAATTCAAGAAAGTCAAGAATACACAGTACTGATATAAAGTCTTTAAATTTGAAGTAAATGAAATAAAAAAGCTCACTGAACTTACCGTATCGTGTTAACCCCCGCCCCCCCCCCCCCCCCCCAATGTAGTACATCGTAAGAAAATTCTGAATCGGCAATTAATTCATATGATTATGCGAAATAAGTGTGTTTCTTATATGCATCCCAGTAATGCCTAGCAAAACCTTCCGTACTTTGAAAGTATTGGTTTAATTTTTGAGGTATCATAAAGAGTAATAGGGTATACATGTGGTACACTCCTGGTCTAGGAGTGCGCCTTTGACTATTAATCAAAACAACCTGGATTTTGGGTTCGAGTACAACCACTGTTTCTATTTTGAACAAAAGTCCTCATCAATGGCGGCCGAAGACTTATGATATTGGAAGTCGAGTAGATTACGCTCTTGTCGGAGAGGGTGGAGAATTGGAGAGCGGTTCAGAGTACCTCTTGTCCGTGAGGAGGGAGACGCTCAAAAATGGCGGAAGAATCAGCTATTATCAACGGCAACGGAAACCACTACCTTAAATAAGCATAATGTGTATCCACATGACACGTTACCTGTAACTGAAAGAACGTGTCGTAAAATCTCTCCATATCAAATGAGTCTAAAGTAGCTCCGCATGTAGATGTCCCGGAGGGGCAGCCAAGGGGACGAGGCTATGGGAAAATGATGGATTAACCAATAACGGGATAATATTCTAACTTAGATGAAGTTAAACATCAAAGGTCTGTCAAAAGTGGTAATCGGATGTTTTTATGGACCACCAGGGTGAGGAGCTAAAGTGTAAGAGTATTTCAGAGGGAACTTGCAGAACATCGTCGATAATTTTTCCTCATACTACTGTGACTTCAAGTTTCCCCATGTCATACTGTTATGACTTCAGGTTTCCAGGTGTACATTGGGAGAGCGTGTCATCAAAAATGGTACCAGGGACAGAGATTCCTGTCGCATTATTCTGAATGTCTTGTTCGAAAATTACTTTGAGCAAATTGTAAGAGAAACAACTCATGAAGGTAATGTCTTAGACCTCGTAGCAACAAACTCACCTGAACTTATCGAATCACTTAATGCAAAGGAAGGTATCAGTGATCATAAAGCAGCGAAACAGCTACGATATCGGGTATTACGAGAAATGTTGAGGAAAGTAGGAAAATATTGCTTAGCAAGAGAGACAGGATAGATACTGTACGGTATCTGTCAGCATAAAATATTCACTGATGAGGACAAAGATGTAGAGCACAAATGGAAAAAAACCTCAATATCATCCTTCAGTATGCCTTAAACAAGTATGTTTCGGGAAAAGTCTGAAGGGATGGGATTCAAGTGGTTCAAGTGTCTCTGAGCACTATGGGACTTAACATCTGTGGTCATCAGTCACCTAGAACTTAGAACTACTTAAACCTAACTAACCTAAGGACATCACACACATCCATACCCGAAGCAGGATTCGAACCTGCGACCGTAGCAGTCGTGCGGTTCCGGACTGAAGCGCATAGAACGGCTCGGCCACCGCGACCGGCAAGGGGTGGGAAAGACCTCCCTTGGTTTAATAGCCATGTAGGAAAACTGCTTCGTAAACAAAGAGAAATTCATACCTGATTCTAGAGATGTTAAGACATAGCTGACAAATAAAAACTGAGCGAAGTGAAAATGGGCATAAGGAGAGAAATGAGACAAGTGATCAACGACCTTATAATTTAGTCAACCGATCTAAGTAAAAACCCTAACAGGTTTTTGTCTGATGTAAAATGAGTATACGTTCCGAAATCATTTGTTAATTCACCTCCGACCATACAGACCATACAGAAGGAAGATCGAAATACTGAATTCGGTCTTCCGAAGCTGTTTCATCGCGGGAGCTCGTAACACAGTCCCTTCTCTGAATTATCGTACGATCGTCGAAATGATAGATATAGAGATAACAGATCGCGGAATATAAGAGCAATTGCAACTGCTTACTAGAGGAAAGGCATCAGAGTCAGATGAGATATCGGTATGATTTTACAAAGATTATGATAACGAACTTATTCCCCTTCTAGAACAGTTTATTGTATATCGCTGGATCAACAAACGTTACCTAGCGCCTGGGAAAAAACGCAGGTGATTCGCGTCTTCAAGAAAGGCCGCAGGAGAGATGCACACAATTATAGGCCTACATCTTTGACTCAACCCGCTGTACAATTGTGGAACATGTCTTACGCTCACGTATTGTGACGTTTCTGGAGAACGGGAACACCCCCTATGACGCAGGGTGCCGTCGTCTGCAAGTTGTGGCTCACATTAGCACTCCCAATTTGCTGCTTTGTTCCTAGAGTTGATCGGAATCCTTTGGTTTTGAGCCGAGTATAAGTGTTTCAACCAAACGATTCGTCGACTCTGTGACGCTCTTGGCTACAGATTTCTAGACCTGCTTTGTGGTGTGGGGGTTTCTAGGATTCGCCATGGTAGATCAGGGGTTCTCTACACAAAGGAAGCAGATATTCGGGTAGAAGAGAACTGGTGAAGTGTATATGAGGGATTTTAGGCTACGCAGTAGTTTGATGTCCTCTGATGAACACGCGCCAGTCGATACGCAACTAGGGAAGTCAAACGGCGTTCAGATTAAAGACACTTCGACTGTCAGGATTTTGTCAGTAAACTTTCGAAATATTCGCAATAAGGCCCCCGTATTTACTGCCTTTCAGGAAAGTTCTCTCACTCAAATTATTCTTGGGACCGAGAGCTGGATAAAACTCGAAGTGCGATGCTCTTAGATGTTTAGTGAGTTGAGGAACGTATATCTGAATGACAGATTAGAGCCCATAGAAGGGGGAATGTCCATAGCAGTAGACACAAAAATTGTCGCCTTTGAGGTCGAAGTTGACTGTGAGAGCCAGCCTGTGTGGCCGTGCGGTTCTAGGCGCTTCAGTCTGGAACCGTGTGACCGCTACGGACGCAGGTTCGAATACTGCCTCGGGCACGGAAGTGTGTGATGTCCTTAGGTTAGTTAGGTTTAAGTATGGGACTGATGACCTCAGAAGTTAATTCCCATAGTGCTCAGAGCCAATTGAACCAGTTGACCGTGAGAGTGTAGTTACCTGGTCACGAATAACAGAAGTAGGCGAAACCAAGTTAATGTTTTGTATGTTTTTAGCGACCACCCTATTCTATTGGGAAAGTTCTAGGGTCATTCAAAGCAAGTCTAGGGTTAATAGTGCATAAATAGTCAGATCATGCAATACAATCCATTATTGACCGTTCTGGTGTGTCAGTTGAACTTAGACAAACTAAAGGCGAAGTTTTAAATTTCACGTTTAACATATCGTTCGCACAGGAGAATCGTACATACATACATACCATTATTTGACCACAGGACAGACACACACATGGACGACAGAGTAATAAGCATCTCTAACGTAGAGAAACAACTGAAATATTTGGAAGCAAATAAATAATCATGTCCGGCTGTACTCCTAATTCGGTTTTCCAAGGAGTGCTTTACGGTATTGACCCCCCAACTAGCGTGCATGTTTCTTGAATATGTCGCCTAGCACAAAGTCGCAAGCGACTGGAAAAAGCGCAGGTGACTCCGGTATATAAGAACGGGGAAAGAACGGATCCACAAAATTACAGACCAATATCCCTAATATCGATTTGCTGTAGAATCCTTGAGATTATTCTCACTTAGAATATAAAATACTTTTTTGACACTGAGAAGCTGATGTTCAGGAATCAGCATAGTTTTAGGAAGCATCGCTCGTGCCAAAATCAGCTTGCTTTCGCATGATATACTGCGAACTATGGATGAAGGTAACAAAAAAATGGCTCTGAGCACTATGAGACTTAACATCTATGGTCATCAGTCCCCTAGAACTTAGAACTACTTAAACCTAACTAACCTAAGGACATCACACAACACCCAGCCATCACGAGGCAGAGAAAATCCCTGACCTCGCCGGGCATCGAACCCGGGCGTGGGAAGCGAGAACGCTACCGCACGACCACGAGCTGTGGACTTAGCGATAGTTCACTGCCTACTTACGTTCTCATTTGCCGAGACGATAGTTTAGCATAGCCTTCAGCTACGTCATTTGCTACGACCTAGCAAGGCGCCATTATCAGTTACTATTGATATTGTGAATCATGTACCGTCAAGACCGACGTTCATCATTAATGGATTAAAGTTAAGTATTCCACCAGCTACGTCCGTTTTTCTAAATTCTCATTTCCTTGTCCTGTTCCAGACCTCACGCCAGCTTGCGTGAGCTAAAACGCGTGCCTTTCGGCCTCCTTTAGTTAACCGGTGTTGACTCTCTTGCCAACCACAACAGAAATCATTTGGCGTATGGTTACAAGGAAGACATAAAAGCTGACTGCATGTTTACATAGAAGGGGCTACATTTATTCGACAGGAATGTCTTAAGGACGCGAAGGATATTACAAATCTCTGTGGGTCGTCTGCACGCAGAAACCGACGAACTGTCAGATTGTGTGTGGCTACAATCGTATTGCCTACATAAACTGTGTGAAAATTCGAAACACACTTTTTTACAATCGGTCTGATTCACTATGTTTCGGTATAATTCTTAAATATCAGAATTGTGTCTTTCACGTGTCCATTACACATCTTCTCAGAATGTGTGTGTATATGCGTGCATGCGGGTGCGTGCAAGCGCGGCGTGCGTGAGCGAATCAGTGAGCGCGTGTGTGTGTGAGTGTGTGTGTGTGTGTGTGTGTGTGTGTGTGTGTGTGTGTGTCGTCAGTATCTATTTGGAGTCCTACTGCGTACATCAGTGCTTATATCGGTCACCAGGAATCTGCCCATACGCATGTTTCGGTACAATTCTTAAATATCAGAATTGTGTCTTTCACGTGTACATTACACATCTTCTCAAAATGTGTGTGTATATGCGTGCGTGCTGGTGCGTGCAAGCGTGGCGTGTGTGAGTGAATCAGTGAGCGCGTGTGTGTGTGAGAGTGTGTGTGTGTGTGTCGTCAGTATCTATTTGGAGCCCTACTGCGTACATCAGTGCTTATATCGGTCACCAGGAATCTGCCCATACGCATGAAATTGCACATCTCTCCATTGTTTCATCGGAAATCCGGTCAAAATTTATTGCAGACGTAATCTGTGGAATTTCATTAGCGAACAAAAACACAGGAATTCCGCATCGAAAGATTCACGAAACTGAAAAAATGCATACTGTTTCCACTGAAATTTGAAATAAATAATGGAATTTATTTTGGGTAGATTTTATCATATTGAATGAATAGACTGATGCGTAACTGAGTGACTTCTCCCAGCCTCTTTCACGAAATTATGATTTGGCATGCTGCACACAGATTGTGACCGCGTATTTTTCTTTACACTCTGATTCTGCGATATTTTATACCGAAGTCATTCATAAAACTTGCTGTAACTGTATAATACACGAACTTTCTTTTGAGGTATGCATAACCTTGAAACGATTCTTTGCTAATTTCGCTGGCTGTTTGATACAAATATTTTCGTTTGACATTTTATGGCGGCATTGATACACTAAAAGTAAAATAAAGGGTCTGTGATTCACTAATCGATCCAATCAGACCGCAAATCGTCTTTACTGTATAAGGCACAGTTTTAAGAACTGGTGGCGCTGGGCAGGGAGGGCAGTGTGAGCTAGCACGAGTTTTCAATGCGGTTCTCGACTGTCCTGTGTCACAATATAACGCTCTTCCCAGAATCGTATTGCGCGAGCGAAATACTACCATGACACCCACTCAAAGAGCTACCGATTACCTAAAGTTGTTGAATACAATATTCTTCTAACGCTAATCTATTGGCTCCTCTAAGCAGATCCAGTTTTCTGGTTTAAAGTTTCACGTTATCTTTTACAAGTTAGTTTGGTAATCGAACTAAGCGAATAAAATGAAACTGATCTGAAGAAAAATATATAGTGGAAAATTAATACTTTTGTGTCTTCTCAGTGCTCACAATATAAAACTGGTGGCTTTTATGTATTGTCTGAGTCTATCAGGTATTGTGATGGGCGCACAGAGTGTGGAATCACCGTCGGAGCCTCATTAAAACTAAGTGTAGTTTTTTTGCTGTGCATATTATCGACAGGTGTTGCTACTAAACAGGTGTACTGAACTGTTAGCGGTGTACATTTCACAGACCAGTGGTTGGCTTTTGGAATCTTTCTTATGGCACTCAGATTTCTGCACGAGTTTAATTATTTATTCTGGAGTAGTGAAACGTTTACACCTGTCTAGCAGGTCAAAGAGAGGTTGTCAACTCATATTTAAGCAGATGCCAAATGTCTAGAAGTGCTGAGAATTAATCCAGCTCTGCGAAAAAACGTTTCTGATCAAATCTGTGGAGCTGTACGTCACGTAATTTGGGTCGCACGCAGGAGGTTGTCAAGAACGCATGGATTCTGGCAGTGACCGTAAATGTGATATCGTGTAACGCTACAGAAGCTTCCAAGATAGGACGAAAGAAGCGATTCACCTTCTCCTGCAGTTCGGAGGCATAGAATAAACTGCACAGATCTCAAGAGCGCGGATATTTAATATCCTGCAGCTGTAGCTGAGAATAAGGATGGCGTTTGCAGGAAAGGTATCACAACTGTTCAAAATTGACCTTTGGAAGAGTCTGAAAGATTCGTAGTAGCGATACAGCCAGCTTATCAGCAGTCTGAAACAGATGTGAATGCTTTACGTAAAACTAGGGTTTCATCGCAACTGAAACAAATGTTAGCTGCATGCAACAGATGTGGCGATTATGAAAAGCATACTAGAATACTAATTCAAATCCCAAAGAAAGCAGGTGTTGACAGATGTGAAAATTACCGAACTATCAGTTTAAGAAGACACAGCTGCAAAATACTAACGTGAATTCTTTACAGACTAATGGAAAAACTGGTAGAAGCCGACCTCGGGAAAGATCAGTTTGGATTTCGTAGAAATGTTAGCACACGTGAGGCAATACTGACCCTACGACTTATCTTAGAAGAAAGATTAAGAGAAGGCAAACCTACGTTTCTAGCATTTGTAGACTTAGAGAAAGCTTTTGACAATCTTGATTGCAATACTATCTTTCAAATACTGAAGGTGGCAGCGGTAAAATACAAGGAGCGAAAAGCTATTTACAATTTTTACAGAAACCAGATGGCAGTTGTAAGGGTCGAGGACCATGAAAGGGAAGCAATGGTTGGGAAGGGAGTAAAACAGGGTTGTAGCCTATCCCCGATGTTATTCAATCTGTATATTCAGCAAGCAATAAAGGAAACAAAAGAAAATTTCGGAGTAGGTATTAAAATCCATGGAGAAGAAGTAAAAACTTTGAGGTTCGCTAATGACATGGTAATTCTGTCAGAGACAGCAAGGGACTTGGAAGAGCAGTTGAACGGAATGGACAGTGTCTTGAAAGGAAGGTATAAGATGAACATCAACAAAAGCAAAACGAGGATAATGGAATGTAGTCGAATTAAGTTGGGTGATGCTGAGGGAATTAGATTAGGAAAGGAGACACTTAAGGTAGTAAAGGAGTTTTGCTATTTCGGGAGGAAAATAACTGATGATGGTCGAAGTAGAGAGCATATAAAATGTAGACTGGCAATGGCAAGGAAAGCGTTTCTGAAGAAGAAAAATTTGTTAACATCGAGTATAGATTAAAATGTCAGGAAGTCGTTTCTTAAAGTATTTGTACGGAGTGTAGCCATGTATGGAAGTGAAACGTGGACGATAAATAGTTTAGACAAGAAGAGAATAGAAGCTTTCGAAATGTGGTGCCACAGAAGAATGCTGAAGATTGGACGGGTAGATCACATACCTAATGAGGAGGTATTGAATAGAATTGGGGAGAAGAGGAGTTTGTGGCACAACTTGACTAGAAGAAGGGATCTGTTGGTAGGACATGTTCTGAGACATCGAGGGATCACCAATTTAGTATTGGAGGGCAGCGTGGAGGGTAAAAATCGTAGAGGGAGACCAAGAGACGAATACACTAAGCAGATTCAGAAAGATGTAGGTTGCAGTAGGTACTGGGAGATGAAGAAGCTTGTACAGGATAGAGTAGCATGGAGAGCTGCATCGAACCAGTCTCAGGACTGAAGACCACAACAACAAGAACACTAGAATACTTAAGAAAAATAGGACAGAATGAGGAACTTCAAGGTTAAAGCATTGTATAGGGTTTTATAAGAATCTATTAGTATTTTTTCTTGTTCGTCTTGTGCTGGGCCGTGCGAGATTAGCCGAGCGGTCTAGGGAACTGCAGTCATGGATTGTGCGGCTGGCCCCGGCGGAGGTTCGAGTTCTTCCTCGGGAATGGGTGTGTGTGTTTGTCCTTAGAATAATTTAGGTTAAGTAGTGTGTAAGATTAGGGAATGATGACCTTAGCAGTTAAGTCCCATAAGATTTCACACAGATTTGACCATTTTTTCTTTGCTGGTAATATTAATTTTGCCAAATGTAATTATGCACACAGCCATTAAATCGATGGTGTTTATAAATCTGGAGTAAGAGATACAAGTTACACTATCTTTATGATGTCATATCTGTCTTCCGTCTGTCTTCTTCTTCTGGCATGGTCTATTAACGCCTATGTATCATTGTATACAGATAAACAGCGTGACAATTATTGAACTGGATGAAATAAAATCGTCATAGCTTCTAAACGGTTTGCCTTAAGACGTTCCACCTGTACAGTTTGCAGCGGGGCATGATGGGAATTAGTATGCGCATGTATAGTTTGGTTTAGCCACGAAGTTCACTTTCATTTGGATGGGTTTGTTGGTCAACAAATGGGCGCATTCGGGGGAACGACAATCCGCAATTCGCGATGTAGAAGTCTCTTCACCCTCAACGAATGATTGTGTGGTGGGCAATGTCCAGTCACGGAATATCTGGTGCGATATTCCTTGATGGCACGGTGACTTCCGAATGGTACGTGAAGGTTTTGGAAGATGATTTAATCCCCATTATCCGAAGTGATCCTAATTTCGACAGGATGAGGTTCATGAAAGACGGAGCTCGACCCTATCGAAGCACGAGAGTCTTATGTCCTGGAGGAGCACTTTGGGAATCACATTCTAGCTCTGATGTAGCCAGAGGCCATTAGCATGTGCCTCAATTGGCCGCCATATTCTCCGGATTTGAAAGCATGCGACTCATTTTGGTAGGGCTATGTTAGAGACAAGGTGCACAGAAATAACAACAAAACCATTAATCAGCTGAAAACAGCCACTCAGGAGGTGATCGACAGCATCGACGTTCCGACACTTCAGCGGGTCACGCAAAATTTCGCTATTCGTCCGCGTTACATCATCGCGAATAGTGGTAGGCATATCGAACATGTCGTAAACTAAATCCGTATAACTGTATTGATGCTTGCTTGTTGAATGAAGTGTACACGCCGTAATCTGTAACTAATTTACGTTATTTTGTCATATAGTTCAATGATTGTCACCTTGTAAGTGTGAAGAACTATTTACTTTTTTCAGGTAAAGACTTCTGTATTATTATTTCTCAACATTAACGTCTTTAATATGTTACTGGCGGTTTCCCAATGGGTAATGTAGTTGAGTCGCATTGTACTAGCGTGCATAACAGGCTTGGACGATATTTGTTTAGCAACCATTGTGGCCACCTCGCCGGGATAACTATGAATTGTAGTAATTGCTCAGAAACTGCATATCACATGATTAAAAAATCATCTTACCCAGTGCTAATCAAATTGGTGTACTTCAACATTCGAAATTTTCACGGTCTCGAAAATACGAAGCCCAGGCAGTAATTTCGAGAAAATTATATTTAGTGTCTCAGATTTTTTTCTAATTACGGCCAATTAAACTAGCGACCGCTCCTATTACTACTTAAAATCGAACATTAATATGCTGTATATGTAATTTCATTTCAAAATATGTATATTTAAGGAGTGTTTCTTTCTTTTTCATGTAACCCAACGAGACGTACAAATTAATATCGAAAAGCTCATAAAAATTAAAGGGGAACTGGATTTATTGGAAATCTGCAACGAAATTAAAGAAAGAATATTAAAAAGGAGGAAATAATACAATTAACACACATCTGCCAAGACATTTTTAGCAGGTGCAACACGAAGTAAGATAATACTACACATTTCGCTTAGGTCTGCTTTCTGCAGCTGTAAAATTTGCTTATTAGAGACTGGAAAAGTAGGAATTCTAGTCAGTGGTAAAATTTGCAGTTATTACTTAATTACTGCAGATTTTGTTAAAGAAGGTCACCAGATGGTGTATAAACATGATTATGTGTTTGCGGCTTGCAGTAGGGATTAACATTTGCCTTGCAAAGAAATATTACACACTGAGATGACATCAGTCATGGGATAGGTATATGCACATATACAGTGTGACATATACAAGATATAAAACTGCAGTACGTTGGCGGAGCTGTAATTTATACTCAGGTGATTCATGTGAAAAAGGGTCCTATGTGATTATGCCTGCACGACAGGAATTAATAGACTTTGAACGCGAAATGGTAGTTGGAACTAGACGCATAGGACATTCCGTTTCGGAAATCGTTAGGGAATTCAATATTCCGGGATCCACAGTGTCAAGAGAGTTCCGAGAATACCAAATTTCAACCGGCCGGAGTGGCCGAGAGGTTCTAGGCGCTACAGTCTGGAACCGCGTGACCGCTACGGTCCCAGATTCGAATCCTGCCTCGGGCATGGATCTGTGTGATGTCCTTAGGTTAGTTAGGTTTAAGTAGTTCAAAGTTATGGGGGACTGATGACCTCAGAAGTTAAGTCCTATAGTGCTCAGAGCCATTTGAACCATTTTTGAACCAAATTTCAGGCCTTACCTCTCACCATGGACGGCGCAGTGGCCGACGTTTTTACTTAACGGCCGAGAATGTTGGAATCTGACTAGAGTTAGTACTGCTAACAGACAAGCAACACTGCGTGAAGGAAACGCAGAAATCAATGTGGTACGTACGACGAACGTATTCGTTAGGACGGTGCGGCGAAGTTTGACGTAAATGGCCTATGGCAGCAGACGACCGACGCGGTGCCTTTGCAACAGCACGACATCGCCTGCAGCACCTCTTCTGAGCTCATGACCACAATGGCTGAAACCTAGACGACTGGAAAGGCGCAGTCTGTTCAGATCAGTCCCAACTTCAGTTGGTAAGAGCTGGTTCGAGTGTGGCGCCGACCACACGAAGCCATGGACTCAAATTGTCAACAAAGCACTTTGCAATCTGTTGGCAGCTCCATAATGGTGTGAGCTGTCTTTACATGGAGTGGACTGGGTCTTCTGGTCCAAATGTACCTATCATCGATGGGAAACCTTTATGTTCGTCTACTTGGGGACAATTTCCAGCCATCAAGAGACTTCATGTTCCCAAAAATGTCACTGGACCACATATGATAGCGATCATTTGAAGAACGCTCTGGACAAATCAAGCGAATGATTTGGCCATCCACTGAAGATTTAAGGAACATAATAGAGTTGACACACTTTTGCAGTTATGGACGGCTTTAGAGGTAGCATATTTCTGCAGGCTACTCCGAAATACTTGTTGAGTCCACGCCACGTCGAGTTGCTGAACGACGCCGGGCAAATTGAAATAAAATGATAGCTGCTGCTAGTGAAATTACGTCGCCGGCTATAGACGAGACGAATACTCAAACTGTTAGTGTCGCGACACATTCTATTACGTCAATTTAACAGAAACCAATACTATGACCAATCATTTTACCCCTATGAAGGAACAACAGGATAATTTGACTAGTCATGTTGCACAAATTAGTGAACAGGTAGGAAATCATGTTCAGCAATTAAAAACCGAGGTTGCTAGTTACGCGACCAAAGTGTTGCTCACCTATCTAGAAACCATAACCAGCAAGATTACAGGCTTGAGTACCACCATTAGTGGTATTCTTGAACAGTAGAGAAACCGACTGAAAATATTATTACTTTACAACTGGCGCAACGACCTCCGAAATCCATACTTTTGCAGGCAGTAACCCAAGTAGAAAATCTTTCCATTGATCACGAAACGAGAATAGATGAATATTTAGGGGAAAGTACGATCAAATTACAGAAATATCAGAGATCGAATTAAAGAAAACAGTGCAGCAATCTATTGCCAAAGTGTATTCCGAACAGAGCACTTCTGCACTGACAGCTATGAATGAATTGGAACTTCTACAAAAAGCTTTTCCTCAGTGGCAAGAAAATGTCCAAACTCACCTCAATGATGAGATAGGCATCCTATTTATCTCTGAAATACTTTGATTATATATCACTGTGTAAGTAATAACGCTATTTTATGTGTAAATAGGATACATTGGTGGCTATTTGCTGCAATTCTGTCGGTATGTCCTTGCATTGTGAAGAAAAATTAGTACTGCGACCATTGCAGTTTGAGGATAGATTTATTGAAGGGAACTGGAGTCGAATGACACGTTAGCAGTTAGATACGGTTTGTGCTGAAATTTGGAATTTTTGGAAGATATGAAATAAATGTGTAAGAATTTTTTGAAATACGTATGAAATAGAGCTAACGCTGCCTTATCTAAAAGAAAGGACAAGAAGATTAATATTATCTATGTAAGCTAAAAAATTTAAATGGAATTGTTCTTAGACACCTGAGTGAATGAATAGTGCAGTGGCAAACTCTTGCCAAAATAGACATTTACTTGTGAGAAGTAATAAAATAAGTAAGCATAACCTAGTCTGAAGCCTTAGTTTTTATTCAAAATCTCTGAATGAAAATATTCCATTGATACTCGATAGATTAAAGTGAACTGATGACAGCCAGAGTGAAAAAGCTAAGTATTATGGAAACCGTTTAACTTACTAAACGCAATCAGAAGAGTTATTTGGAGATTTTTTTCTAATATATAAGTAACTTCCTCAGGTTAATGGATAGAAGCTGTAAAAGCAATGATACGGAAATTTCACCATAAACTACATGCATTAATAAAGTAATTGAAAATATTAATATATTTTTGTCCTTGAAGTCACTGAGTATGAGACGTACATCACTGAGTATGAGACGCACATTTCCCAGAAGAATAAAACAACATAATACTTGATGTTCAGTAAAATTCGTTTTTGAAAATGTGCATCGACATACATTTTATAACGATTTGAAATTTCAATTTCCATTGTTTCTATAATGTACTTCTTTTCGTAAACTAATCATGAAATAAAACTGGAATTTCATAGTTTAAATCAACATAAAGAGACTAATAAAACGTGTGGACAGATTTTTGTTTAAGGTAACAGCTGCTTTGAAATTTATTTTGTAGTTTTGTCTTACCCAGGACTGCTCTATTTTTCTCAAATTCTGAAGGAGAACTTTTCTCAGGAAAAAGATAACAGAAAAGTGCTGCACAAGACTGTACAGTAAATAATTGTTAAGAACTATGCCAAATTTCATCATGTTAGCGTTTATAGTTCCTGAGAAAATGTACTTTATAGATCAAATAAGTCAATTTATGGCAATAGCATTTAAAGTTTTTATTTAAATTTTTGACTATATTGCTGTACCTCCAGTATCCATAATTTTTATTTTCTTCTTCGTCTTCCTGGAATAATCTCATCCCTGCCTCCTTTGCCAAGCCATATTTTGCATTTTTTCTTCTGCTGCCTGAGACTCGTCCAGTGGCGCCTCATCAATGCTTCTGAGTATCTTCAGTTGATGGGACCACCTGGATGGAAGCCTAGTCTCTGAAGGCACTTCATCATAACTACATTTCTGGTATTGAACATTAGCTATCTTCATAACGATCGAGGACACAAATGCAGATTTTGGGCAACGCATTCATATAAGGTGACTATAACTCTCATTTGTATTTTGTGTTTTTCCATGTACACACTTTTTCAGACGCTAAGGATTGGCTATCTAACTGAAAGTCGGTTTTATAACATGTACAACATCATGTGGCAAACGATGTTTGTGGTTGTATGGCTTTCCACTGAGTTCTGCCTGAAGGTATTTGCGACATGGTATGTCACAAAGAGAATGTTGAGGATTATAATCTAGGGAAAGTTTGTCAAAGAATATTGTCCACACGGCTTGCCGCTTCGTTCCCACACTATGTAAGTTATCCCTGATAGCTTTTCCATAATATATTTGGAAAATGTGAATTTCCTTGTCTGTCAGTATCTCAACACCTACCAGCGGCTTTCCATCTTCTAATTTCTTTCCTTTCACTTCTTTCTTCACTCTGAGAAATCTGCTTCCCATTCGGTTTTGAACATGCCCTACACATTCCAATTTTTCAATTTTAGTTTTTGAGTGAGCCATAAGGACAACTCTCTAAACAGTCTTAAAAGCACTGTAATTTCAGTTACCTATATACCTCACATACCTAACACCATATTGTTCACTGCCATCACTGTTCTTTCTTGTGTCACACTGAGAGCAGTCTTTGCTCATTATTTGGAAGTCTAATATTTTCCTTGTATTCACACTAATGAAGTGACATATGGCTCCTCTTCATCCAGGTTCCGTCATAAGACACACACTGTTCTGTCTTCACTTCATGGTATCCTCCTTCCCCTTCACTGTTAATGTCTACAGCTTCCTCAAAAGTTGCTTACGTGCCCTTATTGCATTCAACTTCAAGAGCACTGAAGAATGTTCTGTTGCAATTACAGAATTTAGTCGCTGCTAAGTCATGTTCATCAAGCCACGAAACAAATTTGTTCCTTCTCTGCCTACAACTAAGCATCTAGAGGTGTTACACAATCTCGTATTCGCTTCATACATCTTCCCATGGAGAGCTTAAGTGTTGGACTGAACATCACATTTACAAAGTTTACAAAAAATGCGTAAGTTACTTACAATGTCAATATGTCACTGCCATCATACAGTCTAAGGAGCTTTGACCCAGAATTACCACATACACGTGAAAAATTAATCATATGGGCAAATATTTCTAAGTCATTTAACCGAAACCCACTGTAAAACTGGTGTTCGATACTGTACACAACGTCATTAGTTACTTCCCTAACCTTCTTCTTCAAAGAACTCAGTGACTTTTTCGAAAATTGTTCTTCACACTAAGGAGCAGCATATGTGACACTTATTTAAATATCCTGTACCTTTTAAATTTGAAATTCGACATTGCCTCACTTTTTTAATAAGAGTCCTCTTTCAAGCAAAACAGGTTGATATAAACAAAACTAAAATCAGCAATAAGTTTGTAGTACGTATTATTAAAAGAAACCACGTCGTAAACAAAGGAACAAACAAAGATAATCTTTCTCACAGCCTTCTAGACTCATCTGCTTGTGTGAGCGAAAAATTAACGCGCAAAATTTTCTAGTGTAGAGAAGGTGTGGATTACAGTATAGAAAGAGGGGTCGTGCCCCACGCTGACGCCCAAACAATTCGATTATGAAACTTTGCAATGTCATTTTAAAGAATCAATCCAATAAATAATTAATTTATCAAATTACTGTTATTTATGAATAATAATATGATGTTTGGTGTGTTACACAGATGCTTCTGTTTCAAATTTTGAATAAAGTGCAGAATGTTGAATAGGGCAAGGTAACTGCACTATTTCATATTTGTTGTAGTTAGTGAATAATCTTACACAAAAATGGTTACTAAGGCATTATTTTATATGTGAATAAATAAAGGAACGAAGTTATAGCTTTAATTAACAGCTGGGTAATCAATAAATTAATGAATATTACTGTCTTACTGAGAGTGACTGACGGAAGCACTATATGTATAAAGCTGTGTGCCCGTCCGAGCAGAAATTACACAGAAAATTTTATCCGTTAAATTAACTGAATCATCTCCCCGCATAGAGAAAGAAAGTTGTGCTCAATAATAATTTGTAACGCAATATAGACAGCAGATGAATTCTTAGAAGAATAGTAAATTAAACTACTCGCGACTGAGGCCTAATGCATATTGTGTGTGATGCAGGTAAGTGAAGAAGTAAAGAATAAACTTATTTTATCCATTCGAAGCAGTTATTTGTGGTATCTGCATCTATGATTGTTAGTGCTGAATAAAAGGTGAAACAGTAATTGGCGGTACTGTGAAGTACTTTTGTCGCCTACTGAATAAATATTTTGTAAAGGAAGGTGCGTTTCACCTACTAGAGCTGATCTGTTGTAGAGACAGAGGGTAATTCCCGTCACAAACGGAGTCACCGCTTCACGCAAAGAATTGTGCCAAGTGCTGTAAAATCACCAGTCACGCGCATCCAGACTGTTCACTAAATCGACGCTACATATGAGCACGAGTCAGTTTGGCAGCATTACACGACTCAGACTGAGGCACAGGTGGTGTGGTAGCTTTAAACTCAATTGCTGTCGGTGCACTACCTCTAACACCTGCATCCACGACGTTCTACGTAACAATAAGAAGTGTTTTTAAAGTTGACAAAATGATGCAAAAAATGTGCAGAGATACTGTATACTGTCCCTGTATTTGATTGTTCATAGATTGATTCGTAACTAATAAACACGATTTACAGACTGCCTACGGTTTTCTGTACCTAAATTGTACGGTTGTTATCTTCATATTATAATATTATGGCTTCAAATTATACTCTCAAGAACTTCTTACAAACAAATCAAGATGAGAATACGAAAGACCATTACAAGACGAAGAGAAAATAAATTAACTGTACAGAAATATAAGGTCTGTATTTCGTGTTTGCAACAATGTTTGTATGTTTTTCATATAATCCACCGAATGTGGATGTCATAATTATCTCCATGAAATCCTTGCCTAAACGACCTCGAGATTCCCATCCACTAATTCCGAGTAAACTTGCAGGACGGTTTTGGTTTCAATGACGGTTCCAAGAACATAGTGCCATTGCATCTGCAATCCTACGCACCTCGTCCATCGTCTGCAGTGGAAACATCACGCGTCCTATCCGAAAGAGGTTTCTAATTAAATTTTTTTTTAACAATACGACTAACCCAACTTTATCCATAGTTTTTAATGAAAAGACTATAATCGAAATCAAACCATTTGGGAGTACGTGCTAAGCGTTAAATAATCAGAACTGAGTGTAGTATGCAGCAATTCTTTGTGATAATTACCAAACTACTGTGACTTTGTGAATATTAAGAATACTGAACGTAACCATTCAATACAATATAGAATAATCTTACCTTTTATCTATGTGCATCTGAACAATGTATGCGTTTGATAACGAAAATAGTGAAAAACTTTATTTCTGCGCACGAATAAGCATTTATTTGAAATTTTGGTCTAATGCAGATGCTGAATACTTATCATTTATGGACCTCTGTTATTAGTGAAAGAATTTTAAGATTGATTTCGTCAAGTAAATACTTCCTTGCCTCAGTCAAAGATGGATGTATAAAGACATGTCAGTATTTTTCTTGTGCTAGTAAAATTACTTTCACCATGTAAGTAGGCTGTTTAGGTTTTTATGTTGGTAACGCCACGTAGAGCTCTATATGAAAATCACTGGCTGTGCTGTGTGCGGTCTGTGGCTGGTTAGCATGGTTGTAATATTCGCTATTGTAGTGTTGGGCAGTTGGATGTGAACAGCGCCTAGCGTTGCGCAGTTGGAGGTGAGCCGCCAGCAGTGGTGAATGTGGGTAGAGACATGGAGTTTTGAGAGAGGATGATCTGGACGTGTGTCCATCAGAGAGAGTAAATTTGTAAGACTGGATGTCATGAACTGATATATATAATATGACTTTTGAACACTTTTAAGGTAAATACATTGTTTGTTCTCTATCAATGTCTTTCATTTGCTAACTATGCCTATCAGTAGTTAGTGCCTTCAGTAGTTTGAATCTTTTATTTAGATGGCAGTAGTGGCGCTCGCTGTATTGCAGTAGTTCGAGTAACGAAGATTTTTGTGAGGTAAGTGATTTGTGAAAGCTATAGGTTATTATTAGTCAGAGACATTCTTTTGTAGGGATTTGTGAAAGTCAGATTACGTTGCGCTAAAAATATTGTGTCAGTTTAGTGTTGATGAGAATAGGTAAAGAGCGAAATGTCTGAGTACGTTCAGTTCTGCTCAGCTGTTTGAAAATAAAATAATGTAAGAGGTTTATCAGCACAGTCATTCATAAATTTTTCTAAGGGGACGTTTCAACCAAATATGATTGTGCCTTGATTCATTAAATTCATAGTGTTTCAAAGTCTGGAGCCAGAGATATAAATTAGATTATCGTTGTGATATGATCTATATTTTTTGCCTTACTTTCTTCTTCTGGTACTTCCTTCGTTACCATTCTCCCTCCTGGCTTTGGTGTGTTACTGTGCCTGTATAATTATAAACGCATATAAGTGGGAAGAATTATTTCAAGTAATGACTTTTGTATTATTGCTTCTTAACGTTAACCTCTTTGATATGCAACTGACTAGTTCCCAAGCGGAAACAGAGTCTTACTGCATGAGCACCAATAACCGGCTTGGGCGATCTTTGTTTAGCCAAATTGCGACCATCTCTCCGAGGTAATTATGAATTGCACTTGTTGTCTAGAACTTCCATATGATTTGCTTAAACATACCGAAAATAAGCAACTCAGCCAGTTACTTCGAATGAATAACGTGTTGTGTCTTAAGAATTTTAAATCTGTAGCTTTTTCAGCAATTTAACTTGCGCAGTTCTAATTACTGTGCGTTAACGCCTATTCGACTACAAAACGAAATGAAGAAATCAACTGAATTTTCTCATTATGTGGAATATGAAAGGGCGATCTGTTTTAACTGTTGAAAACCATTTAGAAACCAAAACTGCACAATTTTTTTTATTCAAATCGAACGATTTCAACAGTCTTCGCTGTCGTCTTTAGGTCTTAAACATTTTTTGTAGCAAAACATGTTGCTGTACATGAGGTCAGCGTAAAATAAACATGTTTTACTACAAAAAGTATTTACGACCTGAAGATCGCAGCTAAGACTGTTGAAACCGGTTTTCTTGAATAAAAAATATATTGTGCGATCATGGCTTTTGAATGGTTTTTTAACGAATGAATCGGTTAGACAGAACAACTCATACGAAGATGAAGAATATACAATACTTTCCCAAAACATATTGCGAAACAGAGGTTATAATTTATTATAAATGTCAAAGAAAATAGTTTTACACATATACATCGCAATCACATAGTAAATTTTCAGTTTTTGCATCGCCAGTGCAACGTTTTCTCGCTCCGAACATCTCGCTCTGCAAAACCATTTTCCGGTGCCTGTTTTGATTTCAGTGCTTAGATTCGGATAAGATTTTTGCACTAGTGGGTAAGGAGATTTCATTCTCCAACTTCGTAACACATTTTTAAATGTCGTTGATATTCTGGATTCTAAGTTACGAAAAGGCCAGTTTTCATCAGCTAGTAGTTCTTTTATATCCCTACAGGATGATTCCACTGGGCTCCTATATATCTTCGCATTTGTAGAATCTGTGAGCAAGAGTCGTATTAAATCTTGGGCGACATGTGTAGTGGATTTTTCTTATCAGTTGAGGTACTAATAAAGGCTAAGTGTAAAGCCATGGCAGAATACACCATTGCTCCTAGTTTCGTTGCTAGTTATCGGAAGTACCACTCGGGACACAAGCTCCACTCAATGGTTGTGTTCGTAATATTGGAGAGAGACTTTGACGCATCATCCGTTCACGTTTCTCCCCTACCTGACAATGTGAAATACACATTCCGCGTTCGCACGTTGGGTATTAATACTTAGCTTTGATTGAAAGGTTAGTTATTTAAGGGTCTCATAATTCTTGTTTCTTCCACTTTAAGAGCTGCTCTAAGTTCTGGTTATTCCGAGTCCGCGTTAGGAACATTTCTGAATGCATGGAAATAATCTTTCACACTTCGTTATTACACTATGAACAAATCAGAGTCACAACAAATCTCACTAACAACTTACCTGTTCTCGGCTAACTCTAATATAACTGGTGAATACAGCAACAAATTTATCATATCTGCAGTCCGTATCCAAAAAATCGCTTATCCTGGGCCGAATGCCGTGTGTTCACATGGAGTGCTACGTTTCTTTACACGCTGCCAATCATTACATTTCAACATAAGGTGATGAATCTGACAGAGTTATGTTACAATATCGCTCTGTGACGCACGAATGTCAAAATGACAGATATCGAAGTGACCACGAGATACAAATTCAGCTGAGGAAAAACATATTGGGATACCTGTACGATACTACGTAGGCTATGCGAAAGAATCTCCTCCACTTTTAGCAGCAATTTACAATAAATTCAACGCAGCAGCAAGCTCTTGTGGTGATTTTACAAAAGCTTAGATGGCACAAATTTCAAGAAGGGACATCGAACAGACGCTGTGAACTACTGATCTGCACGTCTAACATCAGTATTGTAGGAATTTGGAACATTTTCTATGCTTTCGTATTAAGACACAGATATTGATATGTTCCTCCACAGAAATCAATACGGATAAAAAAAGAGTAAAATCCAATTATCTTTATTTGCCAATAAGATCCAAAATGCAGTAGATACCAGCACTCAGGTCGACGCCATGTTCTGTTATTCCCAGAAAGCGTTCCATACAGTTTCACACTTCCGAGTAACGTCCGCATTAGCTGCAGACTGAACTTCATTGGCAATGAATTATGGGATGACGCCTTAATAAAGTCACAACAACTGACGAGCACTGCAAGCCTCCTGTTGCCTAGGCTTCCTGAGTTTAACTGAGAGGATTGTTTTCATAGTAGCATATATTCGGGATTTTAAACAGTTATCGTCTAAACAGCTAATTTATTTCAAGCATCTACTCTACTGTGAGAGGTTCCTCACAGTGACTTTACCATTACGGCTCTCTGACTTACAAGAGTTGGACAAAAATATCGATACACTACGATAAATGTATCTTGAATACAAATACAGATACTAGCCAAACTTGCAGGTTGCGTTATTGTATTTGACCACGAAACGGACTTTTTCAACGTCCTCAGTACATTGTAAGTGTCGGTCGTTCTATGTAGCCCCCTTCTAACAGCCGTCTACCGCAAGTCTCTAGAGGAACGGAAGGTTCCAAATGATTGGAAAAGAGCACAGGTAGTCCCAGTCTTCAAGAAGGGTCGTCGAGCAGATGCGCAGAACTATAGACCTATATCTCTGACGTCGATCTGTTGTAGAATTTTAGAACATGTTTTTTGCTCGAGTATCATGTCGTTTTTGGAAACCCAGAATCTACTATGTAGGAATCAACATGGATTCCGGAAACAGCGATCGTGTGAGACCCAACTCGCTTTATTTGTTCATGAGACCCAGAAAATATTAGATACAGGCTCCCAGGTAGATGCTATTTTCCTTGACTTCCGGAAGGCGTTCGATACAGTTCCGCACTGTCGCCTGATAAACAAAGTAAGAGCCTACGGAATATCAGACCAGCTGTGTGGCTGGATTGAAGAGTTTTTAGCAAACAGAACACAGCATGTTGTTACCAATGGAGAAACGTCTACAGACGTTAAAGTAACCTCTGGCGTGCCACAGGAGAGTGTTATGGGACCATTGCTTTTCACAATATATATAAATGACCTAGTAGATAGTGTCGGAAGTTCCATGCGGCTTTTCGCGGATGATGCTGTAATATACAGAGAAGTTGCAGCATTAGAAAATTGTAGCGAAATGCAGGATGATCTGCAGCGGATAGGCACTTGGTGCAGGCAGTGGCAACTGACCCTTAACATAGACAAATGTAACGTATTGCGAATACATAGAAAGAAGGATCCTTTATTGTAGGATTATATGATAGCAGAACAAACACTGGTAGCAGTTACTTCTGTAAAATATCTGGGAGTATGCGTGCGGAACGATTTGAAGTGGAATGATCATATAAAATTAATTGTTGGTAAGGCGGGTACAAGGTTGAGATTCATTGGGAGAGTCCTTAGAAAATGTAGTCCATCAACAAAGGAGGTGGCTTACAAAACACTCGTTCGACCTATACTTGAGTATTGCGCATCAGTGTGGGATCCGTACCAGATCGGGTTGACAGAGGAGATAGAGAAGATCCAAAGAAGAGCGGCGCGTTTCGTCACAGGGTTATTTGGTAACCGTGATAGCGTTACGGAGATGTTCAACAATCTCAAGTGGCAGACTCTGCAAGAGAGGCGCTCTGCATCGCGGTGTAGCTTGCTCGCCAGGTTTCGAGAGGGTGCGTTTCTGGATGAGGTATCGAATATATTGCTTCCCCTTACCGAGGAGATCACGAATGTAAAATTAGAGAGATCAGAGCGCGCACGGAGGCTTTCAGACAGTCGTTCT
This sequence comes from Schistocerca cancellata, assembly GCF_023864275.1. NCBI lineage: Eukaryota > Metazoa > Arthropoda > Insecta > Orthoptera > Acrididae > Schistocerca > Schistocerca cancellata. The sequence goes on from NC_064631.1 coordinate 445,977,555, forward strand.
TCCCGCGAACCATACGCGACTGGAACAGGAAAGGGAGGTACTGACAGTGGCACGTAAAGTGCCCTCCGCCACACACCGTTGGGTGGCTTGCGGAGTATAAATGTAGATGTAGATGTAGATGTAGTAGGGAGTACATTATGTAGAAAGGAAGCGAATTATAAAGTGGGTAGACTGTTCGTGCTCGTGTGGTAGATGCTTCTGTAACCAGGGAAGAAAGGTCTTTGCCGTTTCAAGAGGCCTCGACTTATACTGCATAAAGGGAAACGAAGAAACAAAAATTCGCTAATTCAAAAGCAGATGAAAATATGTGTTGAATGATGACAACAGACATTGCTGAAGAGGAGTCTCATGAAATTTGAGGACTATATCTACAACAGCCACTGGAGAACTGAATCCCGCACTCGCTAATCCTCTCAGCATCAAAACACAGGACAGGAGCTCCATAGCCATGGAGTTGCAGGCGAGTTGGACTTCCAAAACTACTCATCAGTGATGCAAATTACCACAAGAAAAGAAAATGACGTCCAAGCCACAAAACCTGAACTGTGGAGCAACAGAAGAAATGAATTTGAACCGCTAAGTCTTGTTTCGCTTTTTCCAACTTCCGGTCGAGTTCACGTCCGATGAGTGAAACATGGCGAGGTTTGGTGATTTCGATAGTCATATCGTAGTACTCCACAGGTCTCATGATTAGTTTGCCACGTTGGAGGGTCGCATTATTACCAAGGATTAAGTGAAAATTTTTGATCAGGTCCAAACCACGAGACATCATTCTTTCCTCAATGGTGATCCTGTGTTCCAAAACAGGGCCCCTTTCATTTTGGAAACTTGCAAGGTTCGCAGGAGAATTTGTGCCAAGTTAGGAAGGTAGGAGACGAGGTACTGGTGGAAGTAAAGCTGTGAGGATGGGTCGTGAGTGTGCTTGGACAACTCAGTCGATGGGGCATTTGTCGCGGATGGCAAAAGTCCAGAGTTCGAGTTTCTGTCCGCCACACAGTTTTGATTCGACGGGAAGTTTCATGACATGCCCTGTCAGCACCGCTCGCATCATCCCGGACTGGTGTTTTGATCACGAGGATGAACTGTCGTATCTCCCTAGGGCACCACAGACACCAGACCCCAATGGTATTGAGCCCCTGTCGGCCACGTGCTATAGGGAGCTGCGTGACTGCTTTCAACCTCCGTCATCGTACCCGAACTTGCAACTGTTTGACATCAAGAACGGTGTAAGACTCCTTTGTAAACGATGTTGTTGTTTTTGTTGTGGTCTTCAGTCCTGAGACTGGTTTGATGCAGCTCTCCATGCTACTCTATCCTGTGCAAGCTTCTTCATGTCCCAGTACCTATTGCAACCTACCTTCTTCTGAATCTGCTTAGTGTATTCATCTCTTGGTCTCCCTCTACGATTTTTACCCTCCACGCTGCCCTCCAGTACTAAATTAGTGATCCCCTGATGACTGAGAAGCTGTCCTACCAACCGATCCCTTCTTCTAGTCAAGTTGTGGCAGAAACATCTCTTCTCCCCAAACCTATTCAATACCTCCTCATTAGTTATGTGATCTACCCATCTAATCTTCAGCATTCTTCTGTAGCACCACATTTCGAAAGCTTCTATTCTCTTCTTTTCCGAACTATTTATCGGCCATGTTGCACTTCCATACATGGCTACACTTCATACAAATACTCGCAGAAACGACTTCCTGACACTAGAATCTATACTCAATGTTAACAAATTTTTCTTCTTCAGAAACGCTTTCCTTGGCTTTTGCCAGGCTACATTTTATATCCTCTCTACTTCGACCATTATCAGTTACTTTGCTCCCCTAATAGCAAAACTCCTTTACTACTTTAAGTTTCTCATTTCCTAATCTAATTCCCTCAGCATCACCCGACTTAATTCGACTACATTCCATTATCCTCGTTTTGCTTTTGTTGATGTTCATCTTATACCCTCCTTTCAAGACACTGTCCATTCCGTTAAACTGCTCTTCCAAGTCCTTTGCTGTCTCTGACAGAATTACAATGTCATCGGCGAACCTCAAAGTTTTTATTCCTTCTCCATGGATGTTAATGCCTACTCCGAACTTTTCTTTTGTTTCCTTTACTGCTTGCTCAATATACAGATTGAATAGCATCGTGGAGGGGCTACAACCGTGTCTCACTCCCTTCCCAATCACTGCTTCCCTTTATGTCCCTCGACTCTTATAACTGCCATCTGTATTCTATACAAATTGTAAGTAGCCTTTCGCTCCTTGTATTTTACCCTTGCCACCTTCAGAATTTGAAAGAGAGTATTCCAATCAACATCGTCAAAAGCTTTCTCTAAGTCTACAAATGCTAGAAATGTAGGTTTGCCTTTCCTTAATCTTTCTTCTAAGATAAGTCGTAGGGTCAGTATTGCCTCACGTGTTCCAACATTTCTGCGGAATCCAAACTGATCTTCCCCGAGGTCGGCTTCTACCAGTTTTTCCACTCGTCTGTAAGGAATTCGCGTTAGTATTTTGCAGCTGTGACTTATTAAACTGATAGTTCGGTAATTTTCACATCTGTCAACACCTGCTTTCTTTGGGATTGGAATTATTATGTTCTTCTTGAAGTCTGAGGGAATTTCGCCTGTCTCATACATCTTGCTCACCAGATGGTAGAGTTTTGTCAGGAATGGCTCTCCCCAGACCGTCAGTAGTTCTGATGGAATGTTGTCTATTTCCGGGGCCTTGTTTCGACTCAGGTCTTCCAGTGTTCTGTCAAACTCTTCACCCAGTATCATATCTCCCATTTCATCTTCATCTACATCCTCTTCCATTTCCATTATATTGTCCTCACGTACATCGCCCTTGTATAGACCCTCCATATACTCCTTCCATCTTTCTGCTTTCCCCTCTTTGCTTAGAACTGGGTTTCCATCTGAGCTTTTGATATTCATGCAAGTGGTTGTCTTTTATCCGAAGGTATCTTTAATATTCCTGTAGGCAGTATCTATCTTACCCCTCGTGAGATAAGCCTCTACATCCTTACATTTGTCCTCTAGCCATCCGTGCTTAGCCATTTTGCACTTCCTGTCGATCTCAGTTTTGAGACGTTTGCATTCCCTGAAAACAATATGAGATCATTACTTATCCATTTCGGGATTGCTGGAAACGCTTTTAAATACCAACGGTTTCCCTATAGTAATGTGCTGTATTTTTGTTGTTTCCATACTTTGTCTAATCCTTGTTAGACAAAGTATAGTTGCGTGAGACAGCTGCGTAATAGCAAGCTGTTCCGAATACTCTTGGCCAACAGGGGTAAGTGCTGTTCCATGACTCGTTCTGCTTACTTATGGCAAATGCGTATACCACACATTGTACCCTTCGTTATTCAGATTTATGCGAGATGAGTACCATGCCACTACATTTTATAACTACTCGCAGAAACATGTATATTAGGTCAATAATAGAGGCAAGTACAGACCGATCTTTTTATTCCATTATCTGACACAGAAGCAAACCCAGTATTACTATTATACTTTACTTATTGTAGTCAGTTGCTGGCCAAAGTGGAATACTTTTCAGACTGCACCTTACCACATGGCTCTCAATGCTCTGACGTCGAGGCTTCGCTGCTGAATTCCTAGGCGTCCATTTACGCTTCCCAACAACAAACTGATACTGCACTGCGATGGGTACCATACTGGTACTCATGTGTGTTATGGCTCCTTACTTATAGTACGGTAACAACTGCTAATTTCGTGTTCACACGCTTCTTGGCGCGTAGGCTCTGCTTTCGCTTACCGCTTTCTTAATTTCTTGAAACTTCCGAACTAAGTGTGGCACTGTTATCACATGCATATTTCATCTGCCAGCACATCTGCGGTAACCTACACACACATTATCGCCATGCAGTGATCTTGCTGTAGTCATTAGCGCATAACAGTCCCTAGAGGTTCAAATCTGACGGTTTCGAGTTCACACCGAAGTTCACCAACAGTCGTTATCCCATTCAAGACTGAAACAGGGCGAAATGACAGTCGTACATAAAGTACCCACCGCTGAACACCATAATGCGGCTTGGGGAGTATAGATGTAGACGTACATCTATGAGACAAAGCCACCGCCTACATTTCGTACATTCTGCATTTATCTCCAGCTGATACAGTGACCCAGGGAAGGTTGGGGACGAAGTAAGAAACGACGTGCAGGGCTCTGAGATTGACTGCGTAGTAGCCAATGCATAAAATCAGCAAAAAACACGTTAAACCTTGGGAACTTTGGTGGGGGAACGAGGTCGTACGCTGAGGGCTGGCTTGGCAAATCGTTCTATTCCAACCCAGATGCCGACCTACGCGGAGGAGACCGTACGGCAAGGCAAGGCAAGGCAAAATGAACTGCCACTACCTTTACGCCGCTGGAAAGCGCGCCGCTTAAGGGGGATTTGCTCTTCCCACCCCTACACCCACATCATCCGCAAATAGAGTGCGCGTTACGGCTCCGCTCCAGTCCTGGTATAGAATCAGCTTTCCCCGTCTACAAAAATTTGTATACATTAGTGGTGACGTCCCTACTAAGTTAAGATACCAATCGTTCTACGAAGTATATATCTGGCATCCGTGAAGACTATAATCACTATTCATGCCTTTTGTTTAAACCTATTTAATTCACTGACGGAAAAAATTGCAGTATAAAGATGGGGTTGCGCGACAACAACCTAAGTAGGTAGGCGTGTTTCTACATCTGGAAGATAATGTCTGTCCAAATTTTGTGCCAGTCGCATAACAGCAGCGCTAGTAACGCCACTGTGAGAATGCCAATTAAGTTTGCTTTAAATGCATGCTTTAACGGTCGTGAGCGTTATTTACCACTGAGATTGTACATGGTGACCTGCCTTTAAGACACCTCTGCCGGCCGTTGTGGCTGAGCGGTTCTAGGCGCTTCAGTTCGGAACCGCACTGCTGCTACGCTCACAGGTTCGAATCCTGCCTCGGGCATGGATGTGTGTGATGTCCTTAGGTTAGTTAGGTTTAAGTAGTTCTAAGTCTAGGTGACTGATGACCTCCGATGTTAACTCCCATAGTGCTCGGAGCCATTTGACCCATTTGAACACCTCTGAAAGGCGTCATATTATAGCGCTAAGAGAAGCTGGATGTTCCTTCTACTATATTTTAGAAAGACTTGGTGGGAATGTAGCAACTGTACTTGATTACTGGTACCAGTGGTCACGAGAATATGCGATCACAAGAAGACCAGGCTCCGTATAGCAACGTGGCACTACAGAGAGGACGACAATCGTGTTTGTGTCATGCCTATGTCGCATCGTACTCCATCTGCAGTATGAATTTCAGCAACAGTTGGCACCACAGTGTTGCAACGAACTGTTACAAATCGGTTACGAACCAGATGCCCTGTAACGTGCATTCCACTGATATCAAATCACCGCCATTTGCAGCTTCAGTAGTGTCAAAGGAGCGCTCATTGGAAGGTAGTGTGAAAGTCTATTGTGTTTTCTGATGAAACCTGGTTCTGCTTCTGTAACACTCATGGTCGTATGTTATTTAAGAGGAGGCCAGTTTGCACCCAACCTGTCTGCTTGCTACACACACTACGCCTACTCCTGGAGTTATCGCCTGGAGTACGAACTCGCATGACGGCACTAGCACTCACGTGGTTATCCCCACGCACTGTGACTGCAAATCTGTACCTCAGTCTGGCGATTTGATCGATTGTGCTGTCGTTCGTGAATTGCATTCGAAGGGGTGTTTTCCAGCAGGATAATGCTCGCCCACATAGCGCTGTTGTAATCTAACAAGCTCTTCGACGACTTGTTGACTCGCACTGCTAAGACACAAAGACATGTCTTCAATCAAATAATCGGACGGCAACTCGAGCGTCATTCATAAGCGTCATTAACCGTCCCAGCACTCTCAGACATAGTGCTACGGGCATGGAACTCCCTCTCATAAACCGACATCCGGCACATGTATAACTATATTCACGCTCGTCTGCATGCGCGCAGTCTACGTTCTGGTGGTTACACCGATTATTAATGTACAGTATTTCACTTTTACTATGGCTTATCTACCGATTACATTAACTTGTGATCTTGGAATGTTAATAACTTAAATTTGTTACCTAGACAAATGTTTTCCCGATATTTCACTACTCTACATTAATTAATTCTCGGTGTTGCGACTTTTTTCCGTCATTGTATTTCCACTTTCATTGCTATAGCAAAAAGTTTCTGGCTGGATTGACGATGTGGAGAGCAGTTATTAACTACTGCTTAAGACGATTTCACTTGTGGTTGGTATGTCAGTTGTTCTGATCTAACTGGCGTTTTACTGTATTTTAGAGGTTGTAGTTTTCATACAGACGGTGAACCAAAATTCGGAAACTCGTATGCCACGGCGACTTTCCTTGTGTGTACTCAGTGCAGAAATATCTCTCATCGTACTTCATCCTGTTCAAATTTTAAATTAAAACTGCCGTGAAAGACAGAAATTTTGGCTACACTGCAGTCACATATAGTACACGCGTCTTCATTCAAAAGAGTAAAGTTGCGATGCCCTCTTAGTGTAGTGGCTACAGTTTATACTACTAGAATTGAAGAATTTGATTCCGTCACTAGATATCCTTTTCTGGGTTAAATATTTTGAGCGGAGCAAAACCAAGTCCCCATACGAATAACAAAATGGGTATTTGTCCAAATTTTCATAAGTAAACAAAGAGTGGGGAATGGACGAACGGGGAATCACACTGACCAGCGTGATGCCTAATTGTGATAAAAGGTTTGAATTGTGTTAAAGTTATTGACGTAGTTGAAAAAAGTTTAATGGCTGATTTGACTGAAAGTTAAAATATTTCATGAACAGCTGCTGCTAGGCACTCCAATAAAGTGCCAATAAGCTCATCTCTTCAATGCTTACTGTTCACCGCAAGAAAAGGTACATACTGTCAAAATTACTTCTTTCCAATTAAGTACTAAATTCACGACATTTGGAGTACGGAAGACGCTGGATAAAGTAACAGAGTTGACAATATTATCATTCTTTCTGGTCTTGAAAGAATTAAAAATTGGTCAAATGTTTTCTGAAATTATTTGTCTAAAAGTAGGAAATAAAAGAGAAGAGAGAAATATTTGACGCACCTCTGAATGGTGGTAGAAAGAATGTACAGCAAATGACTTGAGTCACATGTTTCCCTGATCCACTTCATTTCTTACTTTTCGACAAATCACTTCACAAAACATTCAATCACCTTTCTGTTTAAATTTTTTCATCTAATTTTTACCAGCCCAATACTTCTGTACTATACAATGTGCATCCACGGCTTTGGTGTAGCTTCTTTTACTTGTTACCAAAACGTCCTGGATCTCGGATTTGAACCTAGTCACGGTTTAAATTTTGAATAAAAACCATCAGAACTAGAGACCGAAGACTTCCGAAATAAGGAGTCACCCTCGTTCTGTCAACGATCATACCAAAGAGAGTCAAGGAGTGGACCGCGTTTCAAAGTACCTCTTGCCCTTCGGATCGGAAATTGTCCCTACAAGCCGGCAGAATCAGCGTTAATCAACACATGAGCATCAATAAGACATCGGTCACCACTGTGTTAAAGACTCAATGATTTATCCACAGGACATGTGGGCTATAAAACTATCGTGATGTTCTCTCCATTGATAAACATTCCGGATGATACCCCACACCGATCTCTGGAAGCGGCTGCCAATAGTGAAATAAAAGCGGGAAAATGATTGAATAACCAATGAAAAGGAAACACGATACGAGTTGCAACATGTAACGTCGAAACCCTGAATGTGGTAGGGAATCCAGGAAATGTGAAAATGGAAACGCAATGTTTCAGTCTTGATATAGCAGGCGTTAGTGAATTGAACGGAAAAGAAGATAAGGATTTGTGGTCAGACGAGTATAGAATAATATCAACTGCGCCAGAGAACGGTAGAAAAGGAGTAGGGTTCATTACGAATAGAAAGGTAGCCTGCAGTAAATTTCAGCTAGTAATAGTGAATACGCTGTTCAAAAATCACAGGAGAAGGAGGTATACTTGGAGAAGACCTGAGGGTATGGGGAAAATTCTAACTAGATTAGATAGTAATCGGACAGAGATTCCGGAATCAGATATTGGATTGTAAGGCCTACCGAGGAGCAGATATGAATTCGGATGACAGTTTAGTAATGATGAATAATAGTCTACAGTTTAACAGAATCTTATGGAAGAATTAATGTGAAAGAAATGGAATGCTGAAGTGCTAAGAAATGATGAAAAGTATAGGAAGTTTACTAAGGACCTTGACTGTGTGATGACAAATACTACAGCGATCAATTCCTTTAAAGAGTAATGGACATCTCTAAAAAACAGCAGTCAGTGTGGATAGATAAACCTAGGTACAGAAAAGTTAACAGCGAAAAAACTTTGGGCAACAGAAGAAAAACTTCAAGTGATCAAGAAAATGGAGAAGTACAGAACTTTTCCCCGAATGATAGGAATACAGCAATTGAAGTCACAAGGAAATGAAAAAAGTAGGAAGTGCAAGAAGCCAAGGCCAAAAGGCTGCAGACAAAAATGTGAAGAAATTAAAAAGTAAATGATGCTCCCGAGAACGGATGCAGCACACAGGAAAGCCAAAATAATCTTCGGTGAAATTACAAACAGAGGTATAAACATTCAGAGTGCAAGTAGAATTCCACTGCTAAATGGAGAAGAGAGAGAGAGGATAGATGGAAAGAGTACAGTGAAGGTCTCTAAGAGACAAGACTTTGTAGAATGACGTAACAGAAGAAATGGGAATCTATATGGAGGACATAGATGATGTAATATTGTTAAAAATTAGCGAACGATATAGGTCTTAAGGAATAATCTTGAAATTTTGGACATTGCCTCTAAGGGCCGGCTGATGAACATGATAGAGGAAGTAGAAATCTCCAGTCACGTAAGAACAAGAGCAGGTAAGTTTACTCAATGATGAAACCGTGCTAAGGAAGAAACAATTCCTCGAATTCTTTACTTAATGGATGTAAAGTTGCCTCGTAAGGTAATTTAATAGATATGCTTTTGATTCACATTATACCAATCTTGTTAAAACCCACCGTCCACCATTCGCAACTTTTAATCTTTGACTATAAATGGAGAATTTCCCCTATAACAATTACTTTTCTCTTATTTTTCGCCCTCCACTTCTCTGTCCCGTTCCGTCCTGTGCAACAAAACATAAACGATACCATTTTATGTAAAAGTGTAATATTTTGTCTAGTACCACTGGAATCAATACGATCCCACAAGCAATTTGGAAATCGTATCTGCCTTGTTGTCAAAACTATTATGTTCAAAATATATGACTTTTTCCCTCTGAGTCAGTTCTATCCAATTATGTTCCATTTTTGTATTTACAACCCATTAAAATTTATTCATGTCTATTGCACTGAATACCACTGGGGGCCGTATGACCCCAACGTAAATTGTTGGTTTGCTTCTTCAATTCAACAATGAAAACATAATTTTCCTTTTACTGTTTTACCGATTGTTAATTATTTTTGTTTCAGTCGTTGTTGTACCCTTATTAGTACCACTGGGGTCAATATGACACCATAAGCACATTGGAAAACCATACTTTTCTACTCTTCAAGCATTTTTTTTGTTTTTTCAAAATATAAGATTTCCTCTTTCTGAGTCAGCTGTCAGTAGTGAAGATTCGTTCAGTTTTACATGTACAAAACATTGAAATTCATTCATTTCTTTCCGCACAGATTACCAGTAGGTTTAATATGACCCAAATCTAAATATCTTTCTTTTTCTTGAAAGTTTAGTTATGAAAATAGAATCATGACCGTTATAATGAACAACTGTGGTATATGTTTTTATGTTAATTCATTAAAATTTTACCTGTACATCAGGTGTAAATTACTTGGGGTCTATACGACTCCAGTGGCACTCAACGAGACAAAAAAATCGTTACAGTAGGAGGATTAAGTTGCAGATGTACAACGTAACTATAGTTTCATCTCTTATAGAAACACAACATCACCGGTTTTATAATATGAATACGGGATTAAAATGTCACAACAGGATAAGGTTCACAGCACGGCACGTTTGCATCAGTTAGAACTGTGGTTCCTGTCGCCTTCTCCTGATACCAAAGCTCATCAATGCAACCACTTGTAACTGCTTGTTACCTACGAGTAGCAGTTATGAAGGTCGTGGCAGATAGAAGAGCTTCGACACGGTGTGGTGACGCAGGATGCAGCATCGCCGGCAAAGCCGGCCGCAGTGGCCGTGCGGTTCTAGGCGCTACAGTCAGGAACCGGGCGACCGCTACGGTCGCAGGTTCGAATCCTGCCTCGGGCATGGATGTGTGTGATGTCCTTAGGTTAGTTAGGTTTAATTAGTTCTAAGTTCTAGGCGACTGATTATCTCAGAAGTTAAGTCGCATAGTGCTCAGAGCCATTTGAACCGCCGGGAACCCCAGCCCACTCATGGACACTGCGTGGATAATAAACATAAAACATAAATTGCGTCGAAAGATGATTAACCAACTGTTACAAAATAACATTTAGCCACAGTGCACCATTAATTTGTCTGGATGCTGTGTTTAGGATTTTTAATATATAGTGCTATAATATGAGGATATTTATTTCATTAAAGGCTCATGGTCAGATCTAGGTTTCATAGTTACATAAATTTTATTCAGGCGTTAAATGTAAACATCGATACACAGATCTGCTGTTTTGCTTTTAATGTTATGTTGCAGTGAGGGTTGCTAAATGTTTTGTTTCATTATGTAATTTTGTTGATTTAATAATTTATTAAATCCTTATTGAGACTCTTTTCAAGAAGTAAAAACTTAGCTATGTTCACAGGGAGCACACTTATCATTGCTGGCTGCATTTAGCGTCTACTGCATTTAAAGCTCAGCATCGTGACGAATTCGTTCCAGGAGTAAGAGGCTACCCATACATTTTCAGTTTGCAGTCTACAACAAACGTTTACTATCACAGAGAAAAACATTTTGCACATTCACCTTACACTACTGTTCTATGGACTGGGATTCTTTGACCACTGGATGGATTGAGGCTAGCACTATCTACCGAAACAGGCAGCCAGTAAGCAAAATAAAGAACTGCAACTAAACACTGAAACCTATACATTTTCTAATTGTGTTGGTCGCTGTTTCCGTCGACAGCAGTGGGCAGTTCACATGGGCGGTGCTGCTGGTGTGCGAATAAGGGCCAGCTAATAGCAGTCAGCGCTATGGGTGGACACGAAAGCTGGCAGCAGGCAGTGCTGTGTGCTCTGTTGCGTGTATATGAATGAAACGTGACCACCACAATGTGTCTTCTAGTCATAGAGAAAATCGACACGGAGATTCTTATAATGGAGGTGGAGGAAAGGCCATGTATTTAAGATATAACGACAAGGAATACAAGGATCGAAATAATAAAGCTACAGCACGGCATGATATCTCCTGTGTGTTATTTCAGGACTTCACAGTTCATTCAAGTACAGACAGAAAAATCTGTAGTTACGCTTTTCATTTCACTTGTTAATTATTATGGTAACACTCGTACTTTTGGTTAAAGGATCAGTCGTAACTGCAACAGAATTCGCGAACTGGCTTCCCTAAACTCATTCCATGACTTTATTCACAGATTCCAAAACCGTGATAAGTAGTGATAAACCCCTACATTTCACTTGTTGTTGACAGTTTACACCTTGGTAATGTAACAAAAAAGCACAAATGTAACCAAATAAATACAAGGAAATATGAAAAACCGTACGTAAGAACCGGTAATCCTCAAATGAATTAACCCACCTGATCGACTTTTACAATCACGTTATTGGATAATGTGATACATCACTAAAAATAGAACATGTAAGAACTAACCTTCAGTAATCATTGCTCTCAAACTTGTTTTTAGATAATGTGAAAAACAGTCAACAGTAAGAGATTAGTCGTTATATTATGTCTCAGGACAGTTTACAGGTCCAATTAGAGATAATAGCAAGATACATCAAATTAATAACATTGCACATATAAAGAAAAATGGACGTTACGTATCGTATCCTGCAGCACCTTAGATTTTGCTGTCCTCCCAAGGTACTTTACCAGCCTCACTTACAAAATCATTTGATTTACATCTGTTTCCTACTGCTGAGACACTTCTTCTTTCATACACGTTTGTAGCAGACACAAATCCTTTCACAATAAATATGTCTTAAATTAACTGCCCAATTCGCTCTCGTACATAATTACAAAAACAAAATTATCGACATCTACATCATACTCTGCAAGTCACCTAATGTTGTGTGGCGGAGGGTGCTTTCTGTACTATTATCGAATCCCTCCAACCCTGTTCCACTCGCGAATAGTGCCCGGAAAGAATAATTGTCGGTAAGCCTCTGTATTGGCTCTAATTTCTCGAACTTTTGCCTCGTGGTCAATACGCGAGGTGTATGTGGGGGGAAGTAATATGTTGTCTGACTCCTCCTGAAAAGTGCTGTCTAGAAATTTCAATAGTAAATCTCTCCGTGATGCACAACGTCTCTCTTGTAACGTCTGCCAGTGGAGTTTGTTTAACATCTCAGTAACGCCCTCTCGCCAGCTTAACGATCCCGTAACGAAACGCGCTGCCCTTTGTTGGATCTTCTCTATCTCCTCTATCAGTCCTTTGATAGGGATCCCAGGTAGATGAACAATACTCAATAATCTGGCGCACAAGCGCCTTATAAGCCACTTCTTTGGTGGATGATTTACATTTCCTTAAGATTCTTCCGATGAATCTGACTCCTGTGTCTGCTTTTCCCACTATCTGTTTTATATGGTCATTCCACTTAAGGTCGCTCTGGATAGTTAAGCCTAGATATTTTACGGCAGACGCTCTCTCCAGCTGTGTGTCGTCAATAGGTACCTGTACAGTAGTGGAATCCTTTTCCTATGATGCGCAATATGTTATATTTATTTACGTTCAGTGTCAACTGCCAGAGTCTGCACCATTCATCAATTCTCTGCTGGTCTTTCTGCAAATTCTTACTACCTTCTGGCTTTGATACTTTGGTATAAACAATTGTATAATCTGAAAATAGCCATAAAGAGCATCCAGGGCTTTCTGTTAGATCATTTATATATACTGTGAACAGCAACGGTCGTGTCACACTTACCTGTGGTACTCCTGATATTACCTCTACCTCTGTCGATTTAGTTCCCTTAAGAGCAACATGTTGAGTTATATCTGCAAAAAAGTCTTAAATCCAATAGCAGGTCTGCTCCGATACTCCTTAAGCTCGCATTTTTTTTCATTAAACGGCAATGCGGGACGCTGTCAAATGCCTTACTGAAGTCAAGGAACACGGCATAAGCCTGAGAGCCGTTGTCCACTGCACTGTGGATCTCATGGAGGAACAGAGCGAGCAGAGTTTCGCAGGATCTGTGAGGAATCCATGTTGATTTTTGTGGAGAAACTGTTCATTTTCCAAAAACGTCATAATTCTTGAGCATAAAAAAACGTTCCATAATTCTACAACAGACTGACGTCAACGATACAGGTCTATAATTGTATGGATCTGTCTTACGGCCTTTCTTAAAATCGGGAATGACTTGCACTTTTTGCAGTCATTAGGTACCTTTCGTTGCTCAAGCAGTCTACCATAGCCGGCCAAAGTGGCCGAGCGGTTCTAGGCGCTGCAGTCTGGAACCGCGTGACCGCTACGGTCGCAGGTTCGAATCCTGCCTCGGGCGTGGATGTGTGTGACGTATTTAGGTTAGTTAGGTTTAAGTAGTTCTAAGTTCTAGGGGACTGATGACCTCATAAGTTAAGTCCCATAGTGCTCAGAGCCATTTGAACCAATCTACCATAAATTATGTCAACATCTAAATCCAGACTTCTCCAGGAGCATACAAGGCGTTTCCCGCAGGCAGAACCCGCAGCGATACTGCGTTGTCTGCACTCTAGGAAAATGGTCTCGTATGTTTACATTATGTGAATAGGGAGCGCAGTCTCGCAAGCGTTCTATGCAGCACTTTCCGAGAAAGTCTCGAGGATAGGAAGATATGGTTTTAGCCTTCCGCCTGCCGCAGCACGGGCACTTCATTGTCTACTGAGGCTTCTGTCATGAGCGACACATGGCGTTTATGTTCACATATGCAGGTTTAATAGCACTAGTTTTTTTAGGAGGGAACAGGCATCTCGCTCTGCAGAGTCCTAACAGTCACTGCTTATGACGTTTCTTTAGCATAACGTATTGAGACAAGCATGATCTCAATATCTACTTATGTAAACAGTCTGACTCTGACAGTGTGCATTACATATGACGGCCATTTATTCTGGGTGTCTCAACTCGTATTTCCGTATTATGTATTCTTGAACTCTAATATTATTGACCAAATACAAATATGTTTTCAGGATTATTTACATAATTGTCCAGTTGGACTGTATAACAAACTATCCCGTTCACACACATGCTGAAGATAGGCCTCGTCTTTTGGCATCTGTCCACTAATAAATTTATGGTTGGTATCGTGTGTCGAAAATATTATATTAACATTTTCTTGGATGCAGTTTTCCATATTACAGATCTGAAAATGGTTTGTAGATAAGCTGAGACTAGTAATCAATAAAATAATATATCTGATCTTGATTAGTAGGGTTTTTTTCTGAATCCACACATTTTCCAATAAGGGATTCTACTTATGGCGTCCGTGAGACCTCTGAAGATAACATGGAAGAAGGGGTTTTTATTAAATGGTATGGGACTTCAATTAGTTTCATTTTGGTCTTTGACGAGCTCTCGTCAGATGCACGTGAACAATCATGCGCTCTGTTTTTACGCTGAATGTCAACTAGAATCAGTACATCTTCGACTGATAAATAATGAATTCATCTAGTTTTATATAAGAAGTTTCCAGGTATGCCTTACAATCCCTTCCTGGCAATTTATTTGCGAAAATCAAATTTTCCTTTGTCTTTCCTTTTCATGCGTTTTCTGAAAATATTTACAAATATAATATATTGAGCATTATTTCGGTTTAGTTACAGTGTAATTAATGTAAAAATTTAAAATTAAAAAAAAGGAAAATCTTCCTCATCGAGTCTCGTTCCCACGACACTCTGATCACTGTTCTTCACTTTTTTCGCTGTGCCAACCAATTCCTCGAAATTCCGCTCACATAAAATGGCTCATGGCTCTCTCTTCCTGGTCCATAAGTGCTATATTTTCTAAACGTTCAGTCATCTGGAGCTCCCACTTCTATCACTTTCATTTCTGGTTAAGCCCTGCATACACCATAAATCTGGACGACAGGTAAGTATTCTTCATTCTCACCAGAACTTCCTCATTTCTCGGAGGACCCTCTGGTGTTGTTTATCTTAATTTCACTACCTCATCTCTTTCATCCATCGTATTCTGTAGATTCCATTAAGAACGTCAACAATCTGCTATGTGGAATGAGGCAAGATTTGGAATTTAATGAGTGTATTGGTTCTACGTCTGGAGATGAGAAACCTTATGCCATCACCTATCATCCTCTTACAAGCTAAAGATTAATGGTGAAAATTTCTTCTTCGACCAGGAACGAACGGGATGCCCAAGGATGCACGGCCACCTTACAGGAGTTCGTTAGGAAACTCGGCTATGGATGCGGGTTGACAGTGAACGGTGGTACATATACTGTAACACTGTGGTCTCATTTCTTTCGACACTGTGGCAGTATATTCCCCACTACAGTACAAAAGCAAGACCTCCCAGAACCTTTCGGCACCTGATTTATAATAACTACAGTTATACACGAAATGTCGTAAACGCTGCCGTCCTGAATAGTATGTTCTAAATATGAAAATGTGCTCCATGAAAGTTAGTGAGGCTGTAGTTAAGGCAATGAGGTAGAATCTACATCTACATACACACTCCGAAAGAAACCTGATGGTGCATGACAGAGGGTACCTTGTACGACGACAAGACAGTCGCTTTCCTGTTCCTCTCGAATAAAGAACGAGAGACTGATAACTATATACCTTCGTACCAGACCTAATTTCTTTTGCTTTGCCTTTGTAGTCCTTAGCGAAATTTATATTGATGGTAGTAGAATAGTTTTGCAGTCAGCTGCAAACGCATGATCTCTAGATTTTCGCAGTGGTGTTCCGCAAAAAGCACATCGTCTTCCGTCCCGAAGCATATCTGTAAATTCGCGTCTTGATCGAACCTATCAGCAAAATATCTCGCAGAACCACTCTGTACTTCCAGAATGAGATTTTCACTCTGCAGCGGAGTGTGTGCTGATATGAAACTTCGTGACAGATTAAAACTGTGTGCCGGACCGAGACTCGAACTCTGGACCTTTGCCTTTCGCGGACAAGTGTTCTTCCATCTGAGCTACCCAAGCACGACTGACGCCCCGTCCTCACAGCTTTACTTCTGCCAATATCTCCTCTCTTACTTTCCAAACTTCACAGAAGCTCTCCTGCGAACCTTGCAGAAGTAGCACTCCTGGAAGAAAGGATATTGCAGAGACATGGCTTAGCCACGGCCTGGGGGATGTTCCCAGAATGAGATTTTCACTCTGCAGTGGAGTGTGCGCTGATACGAAACTTCGTGACAGATTAAAACTGTGTGCCGGACCGACACTCGAACTCGGGACCTTTGCCTTTCGCGGACAAGTGTTCTTCCATCTGAGCTACCCAAGCACTACTGACACCCCGCAAGGTTCGAAGGAGAGCTTCTTTGAAGTTTGGAAGGTGGGGACGAGATAGTGGCAAAAATAAAGCTGCGAGGACGGGTCGTCAGTCGTGCTTGGGTAGCCCAGATGGAAGAGCACTTGCCTGCAAAAGGCAAAGGCCCCGAATTCGAGTCTCCGTCCGGCACACAGTTTTAATCTGCCAGGAAGTTTAACTCTGAACTTCGTCATTTTCTTCCTTTAAATCGACCTGGTTGGGATTCAAAACACTCGATCGGTACACGAGAATGGATGGCACTTGTGTGCTATATGCAGTCTCCTTCATGGAAGAGTTTCACATTGTATGTAGGCTGTTTAGGTTTTTATGTTGGTAACGCCACATAGCGCTCTATATGAAAATCACTGACTGTGCTGGGTGAAGTCTTTGGCTGGTTTGCATTGTTGTAATTTCCGCTATTGTAGTGTTGATCAGTTGAGTGTGAGCCGCCAGCAGTGGTGGAAGTGGGGAGAGAAAAGGCGGAGTTTTGAGAGCGAATGATCTGGACGTGTGTCCATCAGAAAGAGTAAATTTGTAATAGTGGGTGTCATGAACTGATATATATGACTTTTGAACACTATTAAGGTAAATACATTGTTTGTTTTCTATCAAAATCTTCATTTGCTAAGTATGCCTATCAGTAGTTAGTGCCTTCAGTAGTTAGAATCTTTTATTTAGCTGGCAGTATTGGCGCTCGCTGTATTGCAGTAGTTCGGGAAACGAAGATTTTTGTGAGGTAAGTGATTCATGAAAGGTATAGGTTATTGTTAGTCAGGGCCATTCTTTTGTAGAGATTATTGAAAGTCAGATTGCGTTGCGCTGAAAATATTGTATGTCAGTTTAGTGTTTATCAGAAGAAGTAAAGAGCGAAATGTCTGAGTACGTTCAGTTTTGCTCAGCTGTTTGAAAATCAAATAACGTAAGAGGTTTACCAGCACAGTCATTCATTAATTTTTCTAAGGGGACGTTTCAACATTCCTAATATTCTCCCAATGACACTACGTCCACAGTTTGCCTTAACTACTACTGACGCGTTACGCCTAGAGATTTAAAGCATGTGACTGCGCCAAGCAGCTCACTACTTCTACTGTATTCGAATACTGCATGATTGTTTATCCTCCTCATCTGCATTAACTTACACATCTCTATTGATAGCGGAAGCTGCCGTTCATCACATCAAATAGAAATTCTTTCTAAATCATACTCTACCCCCCAACTACAGGACTTTCCCGTACACTACAGTGTCATCAGCAAAGATTTCTTCTCGGCCTATCCATGAGATCGTTTGTGTGTGTAGAGAACAAGAGCGGTTCAAATCAAATGGCTCTGAGCACTATTGTACTTAACATCTGAAGCCATCAGTCCCCTAGAACTTAGAACTACTTACGCATAACTACACAAAGGACATCACACACATCCATGCCCAACGCAGGATTCGAACCTGCACCCCGTAGCACCAGCGCGGTTACGGAATGAAGCGCCGAGAACCGCCCGGCCACAGCGGCCGGCAACAAGAGCGGGCTTATTACAGTCACTGGGACACTCCTCAAGATAGCCTTCATTATGACGAATATTCGCGGTCGAATACGAAGTACTGTATTTTGTTACTTGAAAGGTCTTCGAGCCACACAGAAACCTGAGAATTTAAACCGTATGCTTTAAAATTCGTTAACTGTCTGGATTGCGCCACTGTGTCAAACACTTACCGGAAATCAAGGAATATGGAATCTGTTTGTTGCCCTTCGTACATGGTTCGCAGAGTTTCATTCGAGAAAACGGTAACGTGAGTGTGGCATCAGCGGTGCTTTCTAAATCTTACATGGTTTCTGGGAAGAAGTTTTTCTGTATCAGGGAAATTTATTACATAAGAACATAGGATATGTTCAAGAATTCAGCAGCAAACGGAGTTATGGATACTGGCCTGTAATTTTGCAGGTTCGTTCTTCTACATAGGAGTCACCTGCGATTTTTCTAGTCGCTTCATAATTTGCGCTGGGTAAGAGGTCCTCGATAAAAACAAGCTAAATATACCGGAATTTCTGAAGATACTATACGTAAAATTGATATGGCAATCCATCTGGACGATAGCCTCTTGTTGGTTCTCAACTCCAGGGACGTATACAGTGAAGTGAGAAACGTCATGAGATACTTCCTAATATCGTGTCAGATGTTCTTTGGTCCTGTGTAGTCCAGCAACAAGACGTGGCATGCACTCTACAAGTCGTTGGAAGTCCCCTGCAGAAATACTGAGCAATGTTGCCTCTACAGCCAGTCGTAATTGCGACAGTGTTGCAGGTGCAGAATTTTGTGTACAAACTGACCTCGCGATTATGTCCCATAAGTGTTCGATGGGTTCATATCAGGTGATCTGGGTCGTCATCATTCGCTCGAATTGTCCCCGAATGTTCTCAAAAACAATCGCGAACAATTGTGGGTCCGTGACATGGGGTATCATCATCAATAAAAATTCCATCGCTGAATGGCTGTAAATAGTATCCAAATAGCCGAACAGAACAATCTCCAGTCAATGATCGGTTCAATTGTACCAGAAGACACAGTCCATTCCATGTAAACACAGCCCACACTACGATAGAGGCACCACCAGCTTTCACAGTGCTTTGTTAACAACTTGGGACCATGGCTTCGTGGGGTCTGCACCACACTCTAACCCTACCATCAGCTATTACCAACTGAAATCGGTACTCACCCGACCAGGTCACTGTCTTCCAGACGTCCAAGGTACAACAGATGTGGTCACGAACCCAGGAGAGGCACCGCAGGCTATGTCGTATCCATTAGGACAGTGCAGCAAAATCTGACGTCAACGGGCTATGGTAGCAGACGGCCGACGCGAGTGCTCTCGCTAACAGCACGAGTGTGTGTGTGGTTTGAGGTTTTCGGGCGCTAAACCTCAAACCACACACACACTCGTGCTGTTAGCGAGAGCACTCGCGTCGGCCGTCTGCTACCATAGCCCGTTGACGTCAGATTTTGCTGCACTGTCCTAACGGATACGTTCGCCGTACGTCTCACATCGATTTCTGTGGGTATTTCCCGCAGTGGTGCTTCTCTGTTAGCACTGTCAGCTTTACGCATACATCGCTACACTCGGTCGTTACGTGAATACCATCGGCCACTGCGTTGTCCGTGGTGAGAGGTAATGCCGGAAATGTGATATTCTCGGCACACTCTTGACGCTGTGAATCTCAAAATATTGAATTCCCTAACGATTTCCGAAATGTAATGTCCCACGCATCTAGCTCCAACTACCATTCCGCATCCAGAGTCTGTCAGTACCCTTCGTGCGGCCATAATCACGTGGGAAATCTTTTCACGAGAACCACCTGATTACAAATGACAACTTTGTCCATGCACTACCCTTTTATACCTTTTGTACGCGATACTACTATCATCTGTATGTGTGCATACCGATGTCTCATGAGTTTTGTCACCTCAATGTATATATCCTCCGTACAGCTCAAACGATAGTATTCGCGTACAATCCTCATGTATGAATTGTTTTTAAATGTGATATTTAAATTTCAGCTTTCCTTTAGCTCCCTTTTGCTGCTACACGTGTCTGGAGGACGAGTGATTGAACAGATGCCTTCATTCCGCTGGGTGATTTTGCATAGCACTAGGATTTTCTCGGATTACTGGCAAGAACTTTCACAAAAATACGACCTTGGAAGTAGTATGCTTCGCGCGAATATCTTTTCTACCAACTGTTTTCTGTGGACATATTGGCTTTCATTTTTCAACCGATAGTGCAACAATTTGTTCCCTCAGCAGTTTCCGTATCTTGTTATCACACCACGGTGCGACCTTCCCGTCCTTTACCCCATTATTCGGCACGTATTTCTCCGTAATGTGAACTACAATCAGTTTAAATTTTACCCGTAATTCCTCTGCGATTATCATATTGGATACATACGATTTTCATTCATTGTCTAAGTAGGTTGCAAACTGCTGCTTATCTTCTCTTTCCATCCTAAAAATACTCTCATCAATCTTGAAGGATTTGTTAGCTTCAGTACCTGTCATCGTTAGATGACTTCATATTCACTAATCCCTGTCTCAGAATTCACACTGTCGACAGGTTCACACCGGTTGGCCGGTACAAGGCCTTAAATATTTCCAATGCATGTGGGTTTTCGAACTAGCTGCTAAAGACAGTTTTCAAAAGTACTTCAAAAGACTGTTTGCCCCTACAATATGCAATGAATCCATAGACTACCCAATCTATAATCGGTAGGTTTTAGTTGCCTCCAACTATTGGGCACATGAATTAATTTTGTTTGTTGGACAGAAAACAAACGTTTATTTTAGTCAAATGTTGAAAGCGATGTCCTTCGGCAGTTACATACTTTTTTCCACTTTTAAGGTAACAAATGTAATCTACGATAAAAAAAATTCTAGTTGTTTTGAGATGATCTTCTCACGACGCCAGTTTCCGAGATAGTGAAATATGCGAAGTGTGGTTAAGAAAGGACATTGTGCAGAGTCCGGAACAAATAGGAAGGGGCGATGTCTGGTGAAAATGGCGGGTGAGGTGAGACACCACAGCGGAGTCTCTTCAAGGCTTCGTTCACTCGGTTTTCAACCAGTGATTCTTTAGTGTCATGAAACAGGATGACTCTGTCATGCCTCTGAGCTTACTGCGGGCGTTTGTCTAAAAGTGCGCCATTAAAATTGAGCAATTCTGTTTAGAAACGTTCAGCATTCATTCACTGTTAGACGCGGTTGCAACAAGACGTGGTACACCACACCGACTTGATCCCACCGAATGCCCAGCATACTCTTCTTCTTATGAACATCGTCGAAACTAATCTCTGTATATCGTTTCCGACAGAGCATGTCCTCCATAAGCTTCAACTAGCAAATGATAACTTCCCAAATTAGACTACTTAAGATGAAACCAGAAGAGTAACAATTCGAGCAAATGCTGTTTTGCAGGTACAAGACCCGACGTATTCAAGACACCAAATAAATATGTTCCTTCCACTACACTCGAAAGTCACAAATAAATCTGAAGGCCTACTGTTTCTACTGTAAAATAGGTCTCGTGCCACTATCTGCAGTGCTGCTCTAGTACAATTACTGTCCTATCTTCGTCAATAGTAAAAATTAATTCAAATTTTCAATAACATGGCATGACTGAGGCACTGCTGTGCTGCTGAGAGTAGTCCCTACACTTTCTTGGAATGATTCTGCATGCCAGCCGGAGTGGCCGTGCGGTTCTAGGCGCTACAGTCTGGAGCCGAGCGTCCGCTCCGGTCGCAGGTTCGAATCCTGCCTCGGGCATGGATGTGTGTGATGTCCTTAGGTTAGTTAGGTTTAATTAGTTCTAAGTTCTAGGCGACTGATGACCTCAGAAGTTAAGTCGCATAGTGCTCAGAGCCATTTGATTCTGCGAAAACGGGCTTTTTGTATTGTCAGATAAAAATACAGGATGATGAAACTGAGGTCAGTCGGGGCCTTTTGTGAGTGTCCATTTCATTGAACAATCTCACTCGTATGGTCTCTTCCATATACGATCCATGCCTCATTGAATATTTTGGAGTTTTCTGCTTCAGATTTCATCCAGCTCTTTGTTTAGAGTTTAGCTTAAACGCACAGCTGTTTTGGAGGAAGGTAAATTCTGGTACTTTGTTGCGAATGATTCGACAATTTACTGATAAAATTTTAACATTCGAAGTTTTTTTTAATTTTGTACGCGATCTGATATCGCTTTACGCGTATCGAGTGACGAGCGTTTAGTAGAGGACCGGAAAGTATCGCCTGACCTAAACTATCGTATGTACATTCTGCAAGTATCCTGATACACGACTGGTTGCTTCCTCTGTGTAGTATCCTTGACACTATAACGTAGATCCAAACGTCTGCACGCCAGACGAACATAGGATCGATGGAGCCACTGATTGAGACCCTCAACTCGGATCGACATGAAAATACCTAATGAATTCTGATACGATACTGAAAATTGTAAACTCTGCTTTCAATCTGTGAGCAAGGCCAGTAGAAAAATGGGCCTGAGCACTATAGGACTTAGCTGCTGAGGTCATCAGTCCCATAGAACTTAGAACTACTTAAACCTAACTAACCTAAGGACATCCCGCACATCCATGCCCGAGGCAGGATTAGAACCTGCGACCGTAGCGGTCGCACGGTTCCAGACTGTAGAGCCTAGAACCGCTCGGCCACTCCGGCCGGCAAGGCCAGTAGACTGTATGAATCCAAGTGACAGGTGTCATTGTTGTCGAGGTGAAACACAACCTGCAGATGGCTGCACACTGTACGTTCGGTAGCCACGGAGGGCCGCCTCCACCACACGCATGATGCCGGAGGGCGCGTGTGGTGGGTAATGTGGGGGGTGGGGGGGAAGAGGGTTCAAACATGCCGAACGCGCTCTGGATTTTATTCCAGCCCAGGACGCTATTACATTACAGGGTTTCAGAACTTGCTGATCACTGGAGCTCGCGCTAGCTAGTAAACCCGTAGCCCATGCGCCCGCTCGGACCCTGCTGAAGGAGCGGCCACCTGTCAGCTCACAGACCGCATGAGTGAGACCAGACGGCCAGTATCCCCCTCGAGCATCGCGAACGTGTTACAACCTGTCACCCACTCTGCGGTGACCGCGGTTCCGCCACATCGTGTTCGCTGGTAGGTACTTCGAGCAGTGCCCGGGGCGAAACAAGCGACAACGGTTGTGTCCCATCCGACGCCCCAGCTCCTACGCCGCCGCTACATCCGAGGCAGAATTCTGCAGGCTGCTGACAGCGGTCGAAAGCTTCTTCAGCTGTCTGTGAACCGTAGCCAGCACATCCTGAGTCCGCACGAAGCATGAACACTACCTATCCGTACCTAGCACTAAATTTAAAATAAAAACAATAGTCAAAAAGTACAAATTGAAACGAGCTCGGTTGCCTTTTACACGAGGATTTGCACTAGCAAACTTTTAAAAAAACACAAACACAATTTATTATGAAACACTGATCCTGTCATGGGCACTAGTTAACTGCACGCTGGTAGACAAAGCAGAAACATATTTCAATGCGAGAACAAAAATATGAAAACACTACGAATAATGTAGGTCTGCACATAAATGCGGATGTTAACCAGGCATGCAGGTTGCGCCGTTGTAGTTAACAACGAGCGGCACCTGTGCAGCGTCCTCAGCGCGTTTCAAGTGCCAACCACTGTCAGAAAAGAGTTCTGTGTAGCTGAAAGGACATTATGTCGGATCCAAGCGAATTCGAACATGGGGAACTGTTGGGGCACCTATGGTGGGTGTTTTCGTAACTTTGGTTGCCGAAGAGTTTTGTGTTTCAGGAGGCACCATAACGAAGATTTTACCGCATACGGGGAAAGCGGGAAATCATCAGACGCTAAGTATTGCGAACGGAAGTGTCTCCTGAGTGAATGTAATGGAAGGTCAGTTTAGAGGATTGTGATGGAAAGTAAGAAGACAACAACTGCAAAAATGAGTAAAACGTTTTCCGTTTTCAAGCCGCGCCAGTTCGAATAAAATCCTCAAGCTTTCGATGACCATCCCCGTCATCGTCGTCAGGAGTTCACTGACTGCCGGGACTGCTACCGTTTCTCGCTTATATAGGCATGATGACATCATCAGCAGCCAACCAGATAGACCCAATGTGGCAACACTGGTGATGTCAGGTGGCGCCAGGGGCAGGCGCCACGTTTGAAACTGCCGCTCCCGCGTCGCTCATCTGTCTTTGCTTTCTTTCGATGTCCAGCGCACTTACCCCATGCCCTAGTGAGTGTGTATCCCTGGTCTCTGTTGAAATTGTTGTTGTTTAAACGAATCTCGGCCACTTCCTTTATAACGGAGTCCCAATATGTAGACGCATGAGCCAACACTTTTGTATTTTCGAACTGTATTTTATGTCCATTTTCTAGGGAAGGCTCCGCTATGGCCGACTTGTGAAGCTGCATTTGTTTTATATGGCGCTTGTGCTCAGTACAACGCTCCGAACCATGCGAATTGTTTGTCCCATATACAAGCTACCATATTCGCAGGGTGCACCATACACACCAGACAACCGAAGAGCAATGTAGTCTTTAACAGGGCGCAACATATCTCGCATCTTGAGGCGGGGTGGAACACTGGTTTTAGTCCATGTTTCTGCAGCAGACGTCCTAACTTACTGCTAGTTGCTCCACAGCATGGCAGGAATACAGTCCGTTTGGCCTCTTCTACTGATTCACCAGGTGTCTTTCGTCGGTGGCCTTTGAAATTGTAGGTGGTCGTCGTCAGAGATAATCTTGGCTCTATGAATCAACGTGTTCAGGACAGATTTCTTGTGCACAGGGTGGTGGGAACTATTGGCGTTCAAGTACCCATCAGTGTGTGATGGTTGCCGGTACCAGAGAACGTTATATTCATAATTGCCGTCGCGAGAGACTCCGGGGACAAACAACTGCAAAAGTCAGTGAAGAATTGAATGTCGCACTAGTGAACTTCATCAGCATGAAATCAACACGAAATTAGTCTTAGAAGCAGGGGATAGGACAATGAGCTGTTATTGGTCCTAACAGAAAAACGTGGTAGTGAAACCATAAAACCTGGACTACAGACCAGTGGAAAACAACCGGTTCGTCGTATGTGTCTTGTTCTAACTTCTGGCTGAGTTTGTGTCCCAAGAGTGAAACATGGTGGAGATGCGGTGATGATTTGGGCTACCATGCAGTGGTATTCCACGGGTTGCTTATTTACTTTGAAAGGTCGTGTCACTGTCGAAGATTCTGTCATCATTTTGGATGATAAGACACATTACATGGTACAATATTTGTTCCCCAATGGTGATGCTGTGTTCCAAGCCACCAGTGCACCTGTCCACACAACTCGCATCGTCCAGTAGCGGTTTTGTGAGCACGAAGATGATTTGTCGCATCTCGCCACACCACCACAGTCGCCAGATTTCTTTATGATGGAGTTTTTGTAGTCTACTTTGAAAAGAAGGGTGTGCAATCGACATCCACCACCATCATTTTAACCTAAACCTGCAATTATTTTGAAGGATGAATGGCATTAAGATTCCCTTCAGAACAATACAGGATCAATATTTATCGATTCTGAGACCACTGGAAGCCATTTTGAATGGCAACGGTTTTTCTAGACAGTGTTACGCATGTATGGTGTTTTTGACGTTTGGACATTTTTGTCTACCTGCTTTATGCCGCAGAAACAAGGCAAGCGCATGGGTTCAAATGATATTAGGCCATTTTGAATTAGGATTTCCGTGCTTTCCCTGAATTGATATAAGGAATTGCTGGAATGGTTCCTTAAATTGGGTTCATCCAAGTTCTTTACCATCCCCATGCAGCAAAGAGATTCCATATGCTATATTGTCTTGGGTAGGCTGATTGGTTAATATAGGGGACGGGACCAAACAAAGAGGTCATCGGTTCTATCGGATTAAGGAAGAATGGGGAAGGAAGTCGGCTATTCCTTTGAAATGAAGTGGCTTGGGCAACAGCAGTATGTAAATTGAAAGTTTGTGGTAAGTTCCTATGGGACCGAACTGCTGAGGTCCTCGGTCCTTAGGCTTACGCAATACTTAATCATACTTAAACTAACTTATAGTAAGGACAACGCACTTACTCACGCCTGAGGGGGGACTCGAACCTCTGACGAGGGAGCCGCGCGTACCGTAGCAAGGCGCCATGGATGGTGCGGCTACCCCACATGACAGTGTGTAAACTAGTATCATATGTGGAACATAAGAATGTTATACCAGGAATATCAATTTTATTTTTGATTAAAGTATGAACCGATTTCATATTGTGAAGGAAACTTTTCTGCATGAATATGGAAAACTGTAAAAAAAACCGGTTCCTCTTAGACAATTATCTGTGGAACAAACAACAGTCTGTTCAATTTTCACCCACCAAGAACGCAAAGAACGCTGTAATGGTGAGTGTAATTGAAGGAATAATTACTTCTCGACATCCAACACAAGGACGCAGTGTTCAAAGACACAAGAAAGCTGCATCATGTAAGATTTTTTGCAATAAAGTATTTAATGTAAGGAAAAATTACAGCTTCAACTTTCGTTGCCCTGTCGTCATTTGCGTGCACTTTTAAGTTAATAATTATTGCTTGGGATCCGTCTAACTACAACTGAATAAAACGAACTTCCGTGCCATACACATTTCACTTTTATTATTTGAAATCCGCCTTCAGTGGTATGAAATATTTACATGTTTGAGTTTACAATATTTTATTTTACATATTTTACATTGTACATTGACGTCGAAAACATTTTTGGCTCTTTCTGGACTTCTGTGATGTCATAATGCACTAGTGCTCAAAGCGTAAGGACGAAAGTAACTTCTGCATCATGTAACACTGCTGACCAGCATAGCTTGCTGGAACTTGGACCATACACAGAAAAAACTGCTACAGTATTTCACACTAGGTTTCTGAAATAAATACGCATTGAAATAAACAGAAATGACACTTTTATTCAAAGACAATAGCTACACTGAAGTCATCGCAATTTGTCATAGCCCATTTACATTACAAAAGGTGGGGCACGGATTTTAATAGGGTTTGTGGTCACCACGAATGGCAATGCAAGCTCTGCAACATTGAAACATGCTTCAATCCAGGCCACGAGGTTCCTAAGAAGTTCATGTCTTAGGGCGTTCTACTCCCCCATCAGTGCGTTTGACAACTTGTGGTTAGTTGTTGGTACGTATAACCTGCTGCAGCGTGTCTCCGCAATGCACCTCACAAGTTCTCAATGGGATTTACATTAGGAGAACGGACAAGCCACTCCATTCACCGAACAGACTCTCGTTCCAATAGCTACTTGACCTGCACTGATGGATGTGGTCACGCATTGTCACTCCTGAAAATGAAGTTATGTTGAAAATCACACCTGAAAATAATCACAGGAGGGTGGATTAGAGGTGGTGACCGGTGAGTGTACCGTTTTCAATTATATGCAAATCAGTACGCCAATGTGAATTATGCCTCCCCTCACTATAATTGGTGGAGCACCAGAGCGATCGTGTACGACATTGCTGGATGCACCCTCATAGGGGAGAGGTAGTAACTGCTAATGCACCCAGAAACAATGCTCAACATGACAATTTTGGTGGCACAGATGTTATGCTCAAGGAGGACGTAATGTCGCATGGGTGTACTGACATGAAAATGTTCGAACGCGATACACTCACCCGTTAACGCTATTGTGACACAGTACTCCTTCCCCATGACCGTTTCTTCGGGTGCATTTCCCTCTGATTTTATTTTTATCTATGAAGATGCTCCAGACTGAACGCTGAAAGGCATAATCAGTCTTAAATGATGATGATGATGATGATAATGATGATGATGATGAGATGCGGGACTTCATCAAAAAGCGCAGGTTGGGGAGATCTCGGAACGAGAGGACATTCGGCGATTGGAATTTCCTGTCCGGTCCCTCGGATTAAATCCCATCGAGCACGCGTGGAATGCATTGGGGAGACATAATGCAACATGTCCACTTGACCAACAACCATACATCAGTTGTCAACGGCGCTGGAGGAGGAATGGAGCGTGCTACTATATGAACTTCGTAGCGATCTAGTGGCCAGCATGGGAGAATGTTGCAGTGCATACATTTGTCGTCCGTGATGATGGCATACCCAATTAAAGAAAAATGTCCAGTATTTTCTGATGTCCAGGGGATCATCATAATTCGTTTTCACGTCGTTGTAATTAAGGTCTCAGGACGAAAGCGTCATTTCTATTCATCTCATTGCGTATGTCATTCAGATACCTTCTGTACTAATTGTTCTTTCTATGTATGGTCCACGTTACATAGCGATACGTAATTTGGCAGTGACACATCTTGCGAAAAGTACTTTCGCCCTACATCTACGAGATTATTCTGCTATTCACAAAAAAACTGCCTGACAGAGGGTTTTTACAACTAATGTAGTTTCGATTTATACACTACTGACCATTAAAATTGCTACACCACGAAGATGACGTGCTACAGACGCGAAATTTAACCGACAGGAAGAAGATGCTGTGATATGCAAATGATTAGATTTTCAGAGCATTCACACAAGGTTGGCGCCGGTGGCGACACCTACAAAGTGCTGACATGAGGAAAGTTTCCAACCAATTTCTCATACACAAACAGCAGTTGACCGGCGCTGCCTGGTGAAACGTTGTTGTGATGCCTCGTGTAAGGAGGAAAAATGCGTACCATTACGTTTCCGACTTTGATGAAGGTCGGATTGTAGCTGATCGCGATTGCGGTTTATCGTATTGTGACATTGCTGCTCGCGTTGGTCGAGATCCAATGACTGTTACCAGAATATGGAATCGGTGGGTTCAGGAGGGTAATACGGAACGCCGTGCTGGATCCCAAAGGCCTCGTATCACTAGCGGTCGAGATGACAGGCATCTTATCCGCATGGCTGTAACGTTCGTATAGCCTCGTCTCGATTCCTGAGTCAAGAGATGGGGACGTTTGCAAGACATCTACCATCTGCATGAACAGTTCGACGACGTTTGCAGCAGCATGGACTATCAGCTCGGAGACCATGGCTGCGGTTACCCTTGACGCTGCATCACAGACAGGAGCGCCTGCGATGGTGTACTCAACGGCGAACCTGGGTGCACGAATGGCAAAACGTCATTTTTTCGGATGAATCCAGGTTCTGTATACACCATCATGATGGTCGCATCCGTGTTTGGCGACATCGCGGTGAACGCACATTGGAAGCGTGTATTCGTCATCGCCATACTGGCTTATCACCCGGCGTGATGGTATGGGGTGCCATTGGTTACACGTCTCGGTCACCTCTTGTTCTCATTGACGGCACTTTGAACAGTGGACGTTACATTTCAGGTGTGTTACGACCCGTGGCTCTACCCTTGATTCGATCCCTGCGAAACCCTACATTTCAGCAGGATAATGCACGACCGCATGTTGTAGGTCCTGTGCGGGTCTTTCTGGATACAGAAAATGTTGGACTGCTGCCCTGGCCAGCACATTCTCCAGATCTATCACCATTTAAGAACGTCTGGTCAATAGTGGCCGAGCAACTGGCTCGTCACAATACGCCAGTCACTACTCTTGGTTAACTGTGGTATCGTGTTGAAGCTCCATGGGGAGCTGTACGTGTACACGCCATCCAAGGTCTGTTTGATTCAATGCCCAGGCGTATAAAAGCCGTTATTACGGCCAGAGGTGGTTGTTCTGGGTACTGATTTCTCAGGATCTATGCACCCAAATTGCCTGAAAATGTAATCACATGTCGGTTCTAGTATAATATATTTGTCCAATGAATACCCGTTTATCATCTGCATTTCTTTTTGGTGTAGCAATTTTAGTGGCCAGTAGTGTACTTAAGTGTACTTACATGACATTAAGTATTTCATTCGCTTAAGTGATGTACACTCCTGGAAATTGAAATAAGAACACCGTGAATTCATTGTCCCAGGAAGGGGAAACTTTATTGACACATTCCTGGGGTCAGATACATCACATGATCACACTGACAGAACCACAGGCACATAGACACAGGCAACAGAGCATGCACAATGTCGGCACTAGTACAGTGTATATCCACCTTTCGCAGCAATGCAGGCTGCTATTCTCCCATGGAGACGATCGTAGAGATGCTGGATGTAGTCATGTGGAACGGCTTGCCATGCCATTTCCACCTGGCGCCTCAGTTGGACCAGCGTTCGTGCTGGACGTGCAGACCGCGTGAGACGACGCTTCATCCAGTCCCAAACATGCTCAATGGGGGACAGATCCGGAGATCTTGCTGGCCAGGGTAGTTGACTTACACCTTCTAGAGCACGTTGGGTGGCACGGGATACATGCGGACGTGCATTGTCCTGTTGGAACAGCAAGTTCCCTTGCCGGTCTAGGAATGGTAGAACGATGGGTTCGATGACGGTTTGGATGTACCGTGCCCTATTCAGTGTCCCCTCGACGATCACCAGTGGTGTTCGGCCAGTGTAGGAGATCGCTCCCCACACCATGATGCCGGGTGTTGGCCCTGTGTGCCTCGGTCGTATGCAGTCCTGATTGTGGCGCTCACCTGCACGGCGCCAAACACGCATACGACCATCATTGGCACCAAGGCAGAAGCGACTCTCATCGCTGAAGACGACACGTTTCCATTCGTCCCTCCAATCACGCCTGTCGCGACACCACTGGAGGCGGGCTGCACGATGCTGGGGCGTGAGCGGAAGACGGCCTAACGGTGTGCGGGACCGTAGCCCAGCTTCATAGAGACGGTTGCGAATGGTCCTCGCTGATACCCCAGGAGCAACAGTGTCCCTAATTTGCTGGGAAGTGGCGGTGCGGTCCCCTACGGCACTGCGTAGGATCCTACGGTCTTGGCGTGCATCCGTGCGTCGCTGGGGTCCGGTCCCAGGTCGACGGGCACGTGCACCTTCCGCCGACCGCTGGCGACAACATCGATGTACTGTGGAGACCTCACGCCCCACGTGTTGAGCAATTCGGCGGTACGTCCACCCGGCCTCCCGCATGCCCACTTTACGCCCTTACTCAAAGTCCGTCAACTGCACATATGGTTCACGTCCACGCTGTCGCGGCATGCTACCAGTGTTAAAGACTGCGATGGAGCTCCGTATGCCACGGAAAACTGGCTGACACTGACGGCGGCGGTGCACAAATGCTGCGCAGCTAGCGCCATTCGACGGCCAACACCGCGGTTCCTGGTGTGTCCGCTGTGCCGTGCGTGTGATCATTGCTTGTACAGCCCTCTCGCAATGTCCGGAACAAGTATGGTGGGTCTGACACACCGGTGTCAGTGTGTTCTTTTCTCCATTTCCAGGAGTGTACATGGCTTTCAATCTGACTACGGTTTCTAATGTAATTTTTTTCCGTATAATGAGTACGTATCTGTATTTTGGTATCTGGGTCTTTTGTTTTATTGATCTGTTGTAGTGCTACAAGAATTTATGATTTTAAGTGCTGTGAGCTAATCCTACGAATGATTTTAAACGGTATGTAGCGCATGTGTGCAAATGAGAACACTAGACATTTCTGGAGACAATTGCATGTCAAGCATGGATATATCACGACACACTATGCATTGCAATTATGATGTAATGCGTCTGAGGAAGTACTAATCTTATTCTGTCATAAGGTCCCACAAGTTCGGGACTACTTGACGATTACACTATTGTTAATAGCACATCAGGATAAATTGTGGTATAAATGGGAGCATATTTTTGTATCAGTTTAATGAGTTCACTGACGCAAATGGCATTAACTATATTGGCATTCATATATTGCAGCTGGTCTCGGCGGAGGTTCGCGTCCTCCCTCGGGCATGGGTGTGTGTGTTTGTCTTTCGGATAATTTAGGTTAAGTAGTGTGTAAGCTTAGGGACTGATGACCTTAGCAGCTAATTCCTATAAGATTTCACACATATATATTGCACTCGTTCTATTACAGTGAAATGTTCTTGCAGCCTCTTGTTACACAATCCAAAGAAACATACCGCTGCAGTCTTGCACTGCATTGACGATACAGTCATCTGTAAAGGTTCAAGTTCTCAAGAGAAATATTAGCATGTTTGCCGAAACAGTTTTAGGAATGAGCGTCGCAGGCTGTTTCATCACATCATCTACTGCATATATGCGAGATACATTCTGCTACAGATAGTACTTTAGTTATAGCAAACATCATACCTTAAGGGTATATACTTTATTCAATAGATTAACCTGTCTCTAGTGCGCTCATCTATAAGGACACCACAAGGCAATCGTATATTTGTGTATTGGAAAGTACAGTTCTGAACTCAAATATCAATCATACGAAGCAACTCCACGTAACTCTCAAAATTTGGAGAGACATATGTTTTGAAGTTTTCTAAGTTTCTTTAATTCAATCAACCAGAATCGACTCTTTGAAGGACTGCGTGGCTATGCGTTAGAGTGGTCGCTTGCTAATGTGGATGCCTAGTGTTACATTCCAGTTCGTTATGAACTTTTAAGCAAAGGTGCATGTCCTACGAGCATTTCTGTGAAGCGTAGACTATATAAGGAATAAAAAAGTCAAATTGGTAATGTTCTTAATTCAAAAAATCTTTAGTAACAGCCCTTTACACACTGCAGAGCCAACGAAACTGTTACGTCTCCCAAATAGCTTATAGGGCCACCGAAAGCACGCAGAACTGCCGCAACATGACGTGGCATGGACTCGACTTATGACTGGAGTAGGACTGGAGAGAACTGACACCATGAATCCCGCAGGGCTGTCCGTATATCCGCAAGAGTAAGGGGGTCCGGAGATCTCTTCTGAACAGCACGTTGCCAGGCATCCTAGATATGCTCAGTAATGTTCATGTCCAGGCAGTTTGGTGGCCAGCGGAACTGTTCAGAATCAGAAGATTGTTCCTGTAGCCAGTCTAGCAATTCTGAACGAGTGAGGTGTCGCATTGTCCTACTGGAATTTCCAAAGTCCGTCGGAATGCACAATGGACATGAATGGACGCAGGTGATCAGACAGCATGCTTACGTACATGTCACATGTCATAGGTGTATCTAGACGTATCAGGGGTCCCATATCACTCCCCACCATTACAGAGTCTCCACCAGCTTGAACAGTCCACTGATGACATGCAGGGTCCGTGGTTCAAATGGTTCAAATGGCTCTGAGCACTATGGGACTTAACATCTATGGTCATCAGTCCCCTACAACTTAGAACTACTTAAACCTAACTAACCTAAGGACATCACACAACACCCAGTCATCACGAGGCAGAGAAAATCCCTGACCCCGCCGGGAATCGAAACCCGGGAACCCGGGCGTGGGAAGCGAGAACGCTACCGCACGACCACGAGCTGCCAGGGTCCATGGATTCATGAGGTTGTGTCCATACCTGTACACGTCTATCCTCTCGATACAATTTGAGACGAGACTGGACCGACCAGGCAACATGTTCCCAGTCATCAACAGCCCAATGTCGGTGTTGACTGGCCCAGGCGAGCAGTAAAGCTTTGTGTCGTGCATTCATCAAGGGCAAACGAGTGCGCCTTCGCCTCCGAAAGCCCATATTGACGGTGTTTCGGTAAATAAAGTATCTTCCCTTCAGATAAGATGATTGCTATCAATAAAGTGTTATCTAAAGCAGAACGTGTCTCGCATGTATGTACGCTGACACTTGTTGATGGCCCAGCACTGAAATTTGCAACAGCTTGCGGAGGGGTTCCACTTCTGTCACGTTGAACGATTATCTTCAGTCGTCGTTGGTTCCGTTCTTGCAGCATGTTTTTCCGGCCGCAGCGATGTCGGAGATTTTAAGTTTTACCGGATTCCTGATATTCACGGTACACTCGTGAAACGGCCGTACGGGAATATCGCCACTTCATCACTACCTCGCATATGCTGTGTCCCATCGCTCTTACACCGAGTATAACACCACGTTCAAACTCACTTAAATCTTTATAAGCTGCCAATGTAGTAGCAGTAACCGATCTAACAACTGCGCCAGACACTTGTCACACATAGGCGTTGCCGACCGCAGCGCCGTATTCTGCCTGTTTACAAATCTTTGTATATGAATATGCATGCCTGTATGATTTTCTTTGGTGCTTCATTGTAACAGATCACCAGTTCGGAATTTATTCGGTTGTCTCATAAGTTCTTTCGCTTTCCGTTACAGTGCAGTCACTAGGAACGCCTGCGACCATAACTCCGCGCAGCACAGCTACGACAGAGTGGTTGCCAGCCTGTCTGGTAAAACACTTCGCGCGCAGTACTGTATAGTGCACAATGTAACTAGGTAAGGCGGAACGGTTTTGTAAACAAACAGTTTATTTCCCGTTGTATAGACCATTATTGTTGACAATATATTGCCATGTCTCGCCGGCCGGAGTGGCCGAGCGGATCTAGGCGCTACAGTCTGGAACCTCACTACCGCTACGGTCGCAGGTTTGAATCCTGTCTCCGGCATGGATGTGTGTGATGTCCTTAGATTGGTTAGGTTTAAGTAGTTCTAAGTTCTAGGGGACTGCTGACCTCAGAAGTTAAGTCCCAAAGTGCTCAGAGCCATTTGAACCGTTTGCCATTTCTCTGGAAACTTTTAAATGCCGTTCTTCGAAGCTTTGGCGTTTTCCTGGTTGATGAACATTTCGAAGTTCAGTCTGCAGTCCTCCAACGAGGCGCGGCGTTTGGCATTCAGGAAATTTAGCCGGGAACGGTAAAGATTACAGTCGGAAAGTGCAATGTCTGGTAAATACGGTGGTTGGGGTAACAAATCCCACTCAAAAGAACGCAGCTTTTGACGGGTCACCGTAGAGGTATGTGGTCTTGTAATGTTATGGTGAAAACCGACATTGTGTCCCAAATCCGGTCGTTTCTCATCAATGGCTGCCTTGAGAGAACCCATCTGCAAACAGCTTTCTCGGAAATCATAGTCTCTTTCGGATGACATTCGTAATACAGGACGCCTTTTCAGTCCTACCATATCCGTAGCAGCCGGCCGAAGTGGCCGTGCGGTTAAAGGCGCTGCAGCCTGGAACCGCAAGACCGCTACGGTCGCAGGTTCGAATCCTGCCTCGGGCATGGATGTTTGTGATGTCCTTAGGTTAGTTAGGTTGAACTAGTTCTAAGTTCTAGGGGACTAATGACCTCAGCAGTTGAGTCCCATAGTGCTCAGAGCCATATCCGTAGCAGAAAATTTCTCGGATGTAGCCCTGGTTTAGAAACCGCCAGTGGTGTCTGCCCTGTCTTGCTCCACGATTAACTTTTGCGAATGTTGTTGTGCACGAGCCATTTCACATCCTGCATTATCAGCAACTCCAGAAAAGGGGCATTATGGTTGCGTCTAAATAATGAGGTTCTGATGGAAACGCGCTAAATGAAATTCTCTCCACTTAGTTAATGAGGAACCCATACATTGTGAATGTTAATGAACCCAGCTTCTATAGGTTCCTGACTACAGTAGCACAAGGGGCTTTGAGCTCCAATACCAGCGTCCACGTTATCATTTCATTAGTTATTGATTATCATATCATTAACCAGTTCCATGCCCGTAACCACTTGCTGTTCAATCCGTGTTTGTCTGTTAGGGAGAAATTCCCAGCTCGAAACCAATTAAACCACTTTGGACACGTTGGAACCTTTACTGCATTATCCCCGTATACAGCACAAATCTTCTGCCGGCATTGTGTACCGGTTTTCCTCGTACGATAGTAAACAGCGTAAGATAGTGGAAATGTTCATTCTTGCTTTCCAAACCTTGTAAACATATGTTCACGCTGTTCTATATAACGCCAGGCGCAAACACTCACTCACGCGTCAGGTTGATGACCTCTACGCCGTAGGGGAGGTTAGACAACTGTGCTACCCTCAGGAACACGGAGGGTACAGAATTTCCAGGCGCCATAGTGAAACCAGAAAACAAAACGAACGAATTTATGAGGCAACCCAACATATTTGCAATGAAAATTGGATATTTGTGTATTTACATTAAGTAAGTATTCGAAATGAATGGCAATATAAAAATGAAAAGAATTACTGACACGGGACTCAGACTAGCGATTTTCAATCTCGAGCGCCACCAATATCTTCTTCCCTTTGTTTTTTCCTTAGGTATTTTACGCTTCAAGGAAATGATCGCAGAACCGGCACGTATGAGCAAAAATTTGCAGCAGCCAGAAATCAAATAAAATCCACAAACTATCCATATGGCAAGCGGGAATTCTACCAAAGCGCCATAAATATGACTTCGTTTTAGGAAATAAATGATGATCGGAAAACTTAAACGTCTGATTTCTCAAAGATTCTGGAGATTTGCGTCAAACTACTTTCACATTCGATTTTTGTCTTCTGAAATTCATATAATGTGAAAATAGATACTGAAAAAATTCGATTTCCCTGCTGTCTCCCTGTAAATTCCATTAGTAGGAGCAGATCGTAGCACCTTTTCCTCGTTGTAAAGAGTATTTCATGACGATCGTTAGTTTACAGTAGTCTACTAAACAGGATCCATTGTGCAGGTATGATGCAGAGCGTCACCAATCACTGCCCATCATTATGATCTCCTAATAGCTGTAAGAACCAGTCAGTGTTTTCAGTCTTAGTAGTGCTGGTTGTAATGGTAAGGACAGCTTTAAATTAACATCATTTCCACTTTAATGTCTTTAACGACAGAGCATTGATCCACTTGAAGAAAAATGTGGCAGGAAAACAGTCCTACCTCTTAGAGTGACAATCTCGACAATTTAGCAAAATTACGGAGAACCTAAAATAGTCTGAATCAATACACTTATGAGCCAAAACATTATGATCACCTTCTTAATAGGTTGTCTGTCTGTCTTTGGAATTAAATACATTACTGATTCGGCGTATAAGACATCCGACAATGTGTTGTTAGATTTATGAAGGTACGAGGTATGTAGCAGTAGATGTCTACGCACAGGTCATGTAATTCGCGTGAATAACGGGCCGATGATTTGCGAACGCGGTGATGGCGCCTGATAGCGACTCAGATGGGTTCCATAGGATTTACATCAGGTGAGTTTGGTAGCCGAGATATCAACGTGACTTCACTTTAATACACCTGAAGCCTCTGTAACATGCTTCTGTCTCCCCGATAGGGACAATTATACTGCTGAGAAATGACATCGCCGTCGGGAAGACAACAAGCATCAAGGGACGGAGGTAGTTCGCGGCTGTCAGCTTGTCTTCGATTACTACCACAGGTCAAATGCAGCACAGGAGAATGCCACAGGATAATACTGCTCCTAGCAGCCAGCGTCCATGGCGCGGTGCACTTTTCGAGTCACCGTTCACTCCGATATAGGAGTTTGTGGAGAGGACCATCGACCTTGTGTAGCAAAAATATGGTTCACGCAAGAGCCGATGCGTTTCCATTGATCGATGATCGTATCCCAATGGTACCGTGCCCATTGCAATCGTAATTGACAATATCGTTAAGTCAACATGTGAACACGTAGGAGTGCTCTGCTGCGGAGCTCCATGTTAAAAAATGTACGATGAACCATGTGCTCCGAAACTCTTGCGTATGCACCAGCATTTTGCTCCTTCCGCAGAGGTGGCACAAATCGCCATATATTCTATTTTACAGAGCATACAAGCCTTCGAACCCCACGTTCTATGAAGAGTGGTTAACGTCTAGCCATTTAGTGCCTAGTGGTTGTTCGACTGTCCTCCCACGTCATTCCGTAGATGCTCACGACAGTAGCACGTGACGATTCGAACAGCTTCACAATTTCCTGTTCACAGGATCTGCATGATAATAACCTTCCCTTTGGCAGAATCCCTTATGTCAAAGGATTTCCCCATCTGCAGCCCATATCTTCGTTAAGGTGAACCCTGACCATGTCTGCTCTGCTTACATACTTTTGTTACCGCATCACGTGCCCGCAGCACCATGAGGTGGCATGAAGCGTCGTGGCGAGTAGTGGTCGTAATGTTTTGGGTGGTCAGTGTACTTTCTCCTGTGCTAGCGGATTGATTACTCTGGTAATCATAATATCACTGTTTGTGATCATTAGTGCACATGTTAAGTTGCACATCTGCTCCGTTGATGAGACACAGTGCGGCGCCGAAACAACTTTACGAGAACCAGCAGGTCGTACTGTTATTAGCCCCGTTGATTGCCAGCCAGCACATTATCTGCTTTCAAATATAATTTTGCCATTCCGATATACTCTCGATAACGCAACATGCGTTGTGTTTAATGTCACATAAAAAAAGTTTCATTACAGAAAGTAGTAAAATGTTAATCAGAGTAGCAGCCTGCTTGTTGTTACAGTAAAACAGATATTCCAGAATTTTTTGCAGACGCAGAGTCCTACGGCAGACGTTTCTGCCTCGTTGCCTGTTTCTGCCCGTGGAGCAGATATGTCTTTTCCATAACGCTGCGCGACACATTAAGACGTTTAAAATTCCTCGTTGTCGTTATGAAGATATTACTGCAAGACGGCATTTTCCAGGACAACGCCAGGTCGTATGAGCGAGGCACTGGAGGACATTCACTTCATCAGAAATCTTATAAAGAACGAAATGAAATTTCTTTTACGAGCGACATCGCAGAGTTAGCAGTTTTCCAAGCACCACTTTCCTTCAGTTCAAGTTCTGCGTTCCTCATACGCTGGCGTCTATATTACTGTGAATACTGTCTATTTCAAACCGAAAATTCTTTTTTTTTTTCAGAGTGCCTCATACCTTATCCCGTTAAATACGTGAAGGACTCTAGGCGCGAGACTTTTTTGGTGACAATATAGACGCAATTCTTATAAAGCAATTTCAAACTGATTTCGAAAACAAAGTGTGTACACAAGAGACTAAGCGTTTTCCGAGGCATCCATTGACTCGTTAAAGGTTTCTTGCTTCTTTATGTTACTTATTCGCCGAGCTGTCAAGGAATGTAACCACAATGTGATCTAAAAGTTACTCAATCTTCGTAGAAACACAATTATACATATCTATAGAAACATTAAGGACAATAGTTATTTCTTGAAATTATGTTAGTTCTAGTATGTATCTGTGTTATTTACTATATTTGGGAATCATACTACGAAAAACAAGAAAACTGGCACTTATTACTGGATACAAAAGTTAACACTTTCTGATAACAATAGTCACGGCTTACACAGCAGAAGATGAGGTCTGCATCTATCGTAGCTCACCAAACGAGGCCGAACATTTATATAGAGACAAGCGCACATAAAAGAACTACCTTGAAAGATTGTAAGGCTACACCGGAAATCCTAGCCTAGGCAGAATAATCATTCTACATTCCACTTTCTCCACTGCTGTTTGCCTTCATTGGCAGAATTCAGAAATCCAGCGTAAATTAAGTTCTACAATATGGTAGGAACATACACTTTTAGGTTGCTGTCATAGAGGATTGCGCTGTTACTGCTGCTTGGTGTGCTGAGCGTTGATGCTCTCCTGGTAATGGGGAAACATTACTAAACCACCGCCAATCGAAGAATCTTCTTTTACCTTGTTGAAAAAAAAAAAAAAAACGGCATGGAGACTTCAATGAAAAGTCCCAGCCACCGATCTTAACATGACAGAAATGGAATGTGTATCTGCCCATATCTTCTGCTCACGAACCAGTACTGATCATGTTGTGTACGTATTGACACCTCGTACCATCGGACCAAGTACTGGGTATATTTGACGAAGACGCATGTATTATGGCACTGTTCACTATTCTTAGAGCCTTCATGAACGGACACGTCGATCGTGAAGCTGCACGCCTAACTAGGATTCGTCTGCAAAGATGTGTTGGTACCATTTTTGTGTACACGCCTCTCCTGGCCTGTCACTCGCTGGTCCTTCCGTCAAGGGAGGCCGTGCTGACAGTCTGTGGTGCTCGTCGCCCCTGTGTCCAAGTGGATACTTCTCTTAATACAAACAAGACAACTTCCTAACTGCATAACCAAGAGAATATTATGTCTATCCTGTCGGGTGAAAGTCGCGAGTGGCCCTTGAGATCCTGCACTGAGTTGATAAAGATTCTCCTGAACCCGTTTGTTCCATATTTGCTTTACACCCACGGAGTCTTACTGACACAGACAGCAATATCATGAAACGATAAACACAGTGTCGGTACGCACTGATGGTTCCGCTTTCGAGCACGACACTCGGTGCTAGACAGTTCTCTTACACAAGTCTTAACACAATATTCCCACAATCAATCATCATCCAAATGCGATTTCTAAATGAAACATCCATTTTTTAATGTTCACTTACACACAGAACGTACATGACGTTGCTCCTGCCTCCTTTGTCGACTTGACGTGAAACGCTAATCACTGGCAGATTCAAATGTGTAATTCATTTCATGTCAGTTTACGTTTGTTGCATGTCGTCTTTGTGTAGTTGTTAATGGGCATCATCGTATCTTCTTTAACCTCCATAGACTCACTGATTTGCTGGACACTGTTAGAAAAACATAAGTTTTATGATTTACACATACATCTTTTGAATCATACTTAAAAAATAAAATGCAAAACTTTTATAACTAACTTACAATGTATGCTGGAAAGCGATCAATTAATTCAATCTAAAGAAAGCTTCTGATATGAAGTTTTTTATTGTCTTGATCGCATTTATGTACATTAGATTATTTGTTTCGACAGGACTAAGCTGCCATTTCCCGATCCACAGAGTACAGGCTATGAAGTCATACTGTGTGACAAACAGCAGGTTTGTTTTCCTTTTTCCTTCTGGGAAACAGCCAATTTATGATACGTTCCTTAGTTTTTACTAACAATTTATAGAGCGAGTAGCATGATACCGTACAATTTTGGAATACGATTTAATACAATGATTTCAAACATATTGCTTAAAACTGATAGTATGATCGACAGTCGATCCCACTGGCCTTCTATACCTGCATCTTCACTTATGTTTCTAAGTAATCGGTTATCGTAAGCCCGTATGCGTTAAGTACTTAATACAATGAAATGGGCGAAGATATCTGTTCGTGAATAGAGAGCTCCGAGTTCTCGAAATTACATCTACCGGCTGAACACCTTTACTGACACATACAATTTTTTCGGTGCATGACAAACAACAGAGCGGAAATTTCTCTCAATTTCTGTTCGCCTAAGAGGTTAAATAGCACATAGTGTGAGAAATTCTCGTTGTGAATCAGTACATGTTGCAGACACGCATATGTAAACCGTGTGAAAATAAATTACATCAGATTTAACTCAATTACTGGTATTAAATAGCCTCGTAATGAAACTTAAAATTAACACTGTTGAATTAAATGGTTTTGGATTAAGCAATTTACGAATTTTATAGGAAATATTTCACGTTTAATTTGCATTATTAAACGTTCATTAGCGCTTGTACTTATCAATATCATATTGCTGGAATACCAATAGCAATTGTTTACAAAAGCGGAACATTTCACAGAGGGTACTAGCGATTAAGAACTTAACTACAGCGACGGAGAATGCTAACATATTCAAACCACAAAACCTGTTGCGTACTGACAAACAATCGAAGAATTTTTAATTTTTTTATTGCTGTTCATTCTCTAGGTAGGCAGTACTGGCTCATCTAAATAACCTGTTCTGGTGTTAGTGGGGCAGAGAGAAGTCACAGTTTGGAACGTACGTGAGACGATCTCCAGTTCCAGCATTCGCCTTCCAACCGAGACATATCTCCCTAAAATCTTGGTCAAAGCCGAGGAATGGAAACTTTTTTTAATTTTGGGACGACGTCCAAGACGGAAGACATGAACGTCTGTGAACGAGAAAGTATTTTTCTATATGTCAAAATAGAGTAGAGTCCAAGTATGAGTAGACTGGCATTTTGTATAAAGAGAAAGAGAGAGAAAAAAATTAAAATTTTAGACTTTTCGAAAAGCATGAACGTTATGGAAGCAACTGATTCATTGTGAATGTTTGGAATGGCACCACTGTGAAGAACGATACTGGGGAATCGAATATCCATAGTTTGATGAGCAATACTACTGATGATGTTAAATTTAATTAATAATAAGAAGACAGTTGGGGGATTAAAAATCATTAAAAAATCTTTCGAGAATATTGGAGTATTAAATGCAGTGGCATACATATCTGATATCGGTATCAAATTCAACTCGTCTAATTCTAGAAATTACTTTGGTAAGACGACACTGTGAAGTTTTCTAAGCAGGCAGCTATCTACGGAGCATAAGTACT
Source organism: Schistocerca cancellata (assembly GCF_023864275.1). NCBI lineage: Eukaryota > Metazoa > Arthropoda > Insecta > Orthoptera > Acrididae > Schistocerca > Schistocerca cancellata. Next base: position 446,019,944 of record NC_064631.1, read on the forward strand.
TTTCGCTGGTATAAGAAGTAAATTGTGGTGATATAAAATTACACAGCTGTTTTAATCAAGTCACAAAGCCCTCCACATGTAACATGTTCTCACAACATTTTCTTAAGCTATTACAATATTCTGGCGAACTATAGCTAAAGCATATTTAATGCATCATTGTTGATAGCAGATTGTAAGATAACTGCAGTACTACAATCTAACATTAACAAGACAGAAAAAATATTTAGTTTCATTTATAGTCTTAATATTTCAGTAAATATATGTAATATACCATTAATAAATGCTGATTAAGTCAAGGTGACAAACTGATGTTAAATATCACCTGTGTGGGATAGTATTCGAACCTGGAACACTTAACACATTTGCGTCTCTATCAAAAATCCCTGCCATAGAAGTCTGATGTACTTTCTTATTCTGTTTTTAAATGATAACATTCGCTTTTGGTCTGGTACTATCTTTCTCTAAAATCAGAAACGCTATTCTAGAGAAGTAAGGTTTTTGAAAGGTGGAACGATCTTCCGAGGTACAACATGTCGTGTAGCTACGAATAAATATTCCATTGAAATTTAAATGTGTTAAGATAAGAAAATCTTGTCAATACTGTATTTAATAGTCGATTTGTTCATTATTACACCACCATACGCTAGTAATGAATGAGTAAAATCGAATTAAGTGGAGGTATTATGAAAAAACATTTACAAATCAGTGCGTTTTGAAATAGTTCCTATTGAAAAGAAACATAAATATCAGCTTTCGATATTTGTTAAGATATTAAAGGATCTCAGTTCATTTGCAAATATCACATGCTCCATGATAAAACAACTTCTCCTGCTTCAAGGTACAAAATGGTGCACGACCCACTAAGTATGGCATAACTGTCCATATGTTACGTAAATAGTTCTAAAATTGTATAACATATTACTCGACATAAAATTCCGTACCTATAGAATTAAAGACATACTCGATTAGCTTAAATACGCTATACATCATTTAAATGCGCGGAACGCGAAATATTTACAAATGCTGCACAAAACATGATCTCGTGTCTCACAACTAAACAAACAGTACAGAATGCCTTAAACCAGTTTTGGTCGTACTTAGCGCGCATTCCTTCACGTGAGTCTACACTCGGTCACTACATTGGAACATCAATAAGGAAATATCATGTGTTCCTAGTTATACTATTCTCAAGGTACAACAGTTCCACCAACTAAACATGAAAGATAGTTACACAAACAGCTATAAGTGATATTAAAGTATATATTTTGTTAATAATATCATGAAAGAATAACCATAATCCCAAATCCGTATATATTATAGTGCAAAAGGTTTCCCTGTCAACCGACGGAAAATGAAGACAACCCACTGACGTGGTTAAACTTGGCCTAAACGCGTATGGGCGTTACAGAAGAAAATTTTGTTGGCTCAAGACAGCACCTTACCTCCATAATCATACGCTTTAGTACTTCTTGTGGTTGGATAGCTAGCGGCAGAAAAGAAGAGATTATCAGAGTATGCTTTAGAAGAATCTGATTAATGCTAAAAGTAGGTTATGCCCTAGAAGAAGTTGAGATTTACAACGCAGTAAGTCCTGTTTAAACAGATTGTAGCAAACACCATTAGCCATAAACAAACTAAAGGCTTTTCGCTCTGTAATTACTGTCAGTCAGTTTGGTATAACTGGCAGATATTTACACCTCTCAGGTAAACTCGATCGCTGTTCACCTAATAATTGTAAACTCATATTCTGAACTCACTACAGTTGAAAATAGCCAACACACTGAGACCTCAGTACATAGTTACATGTCTGGTTATGCAAAAATTACTGCAGATTTCGAGCAGACAGTGTAGTCTGAGCTGCAGATGATGGCTCATACGTTGTACAGGATTCAGATTTTACAAATTTAGATACCACGAAGTCGAGTGAAACTTATTATAGTGCTCTCCAAGTCTCAGTGTCTCCTGATGCTTATCGTACTTCACATAAGCTTTGTAATCGATGTTGGATAAGATGTAGACAGCAAATCATTGACTCTTACTGATAGTTTAAACTCCGCGCACCTAGTATCAATAAACAGAAACTGTGACTATATATTCGTCTATAGCGAGACTCGCCCTTTCCCTGACAACCGTTCCCAGGTGTCACGCAGTTGTGTTCATTACTTGATAAAAGCTAGTCAAGTCAGATGCAATTTGCATTCTCTAACAACACAGTGGAATTTATATTTCTCAATGCCTACTGGCATGTGTTAAATCATCATCCACACTGAGGATGTTCTGTAATATTAGAGTTGATTTGTTTGGATTTACCTATTGTTGCTGTTCTTCTATAACATCTGAATTATGGATGGCCAGAAGTGGTGTCTTTTGTATATCTTCTTCCTATAATGTCCGTCTTTCTTCGCTTTCTACACCCTTGACATTTTTACTTCATTTGCTTTGGATTTTGTTGATGTTATCGATCTTAACTGCAATTATTTCTCTGAACAAAACTTTCTCTGGATAGAGCATTGTCAATATTCGTCCTTTTTTTCTATCAGTTTCGTGCTCGCTTTTGATTTGGTAAAGTAGTATAAAATTTTATTTGTTACCGTATCCTTCCTCATGCTAATGATGCGCCCTCCATAATTCTAGTGTTCCCTATCGTTCTCTGTCGATATGTACTGAAGTTCCCCAATCGTAGGTTGATCCTTGTGTCCCATAAGTTTCAATTTTTTTCGTCTGTAGTTACTCTTCAGGGGTTTCGTAAGTACACATTTAGTCTGTCTTTATCGATTCAGTAGGTGTTAACCTAAGCAACTTCTGCCTCCCAAACGCTGCCCTGATTTGCTTCTATAACAGTCTCACTTATCTGTGTACAATATCGATTTTATTAAAATTTGATTTGTCAATTTTTCAAAACGTCACTTCTCGTCGTCTAATCGTTATCATATCCTAGTCTCACTCGTGTCCGAATTTTAAAATCTCTAGAAACTTCCTTATGAAACTAAACTTTTGCTTAATGTTTTTCTGTTCAGTCTACCTTATTCAAACTTTCCAGGAGCCTTTGTCAATTAACCTATCCACACTTCGTATCAACTACAAAACTACTGTTTTTCTACCTTTGATTTTCTTCCTGTCAAAATTCTTTCGACAGAAATATTTGCTCTAGAATGGTCTCAATAGGAAAGAGACCTGTATTAAGCTATCAGATATCGTTCAGCTGGGAACTAGTAACACGTGATGTTCCAGGAGGTTCTACCTTAGGGCGCTTACTTTTCTTGTGTACATACGTAACGTTACGACATACCAAGCTTGGTTTGTTTCTGCATGATACAAACACTGCAATGAATGGAAAAATAAAGCATAGCGTTAGAGAGATCAGTTAGTGAAACATTCATGGAAACCCAGAAATGGCTGCTAGACAACTCTTTGTCAAAAGCTCTGAACACGAACATGATAAATGCAGGTCAAATCACCTAAGAGATTTTCTGTAAGTATACGCCTAAAACATGACAACAATCAGTAATAATTACTTTACCCTGTTAAATTCTTGGGATTACAGTTCGAAAATGAATTGAACTGGTAGGAGAATGCCACAGAACAGGTGAATCTCTTAAACAAATCTTCATTTGCAACACTAGTGCTGTCAGGCATATCTAATACAAAGTTAAAAAGAAACTGCTGACGTGCGAGCAGGACCCGTGGTTTGAAGATTCGGTACGAAATTAATTGTGTATTAGATGGTTCACCCAACCCAAGAAACGAAAATTTCCTGTTAATGGTACGTATACTGGCAAAAAATTCGCCCTGGGAATTTCAAGACTTTCGAAAATGCTTTAATTTTAACTTACAGGTGTAAGTTTTTTGTGTAACTTCGCATTTGATACTGAAATTCTTGAGAAAAAGGGGTCTTAACGGACGAAGACACTGACAGTCTGACAACAAATGACAAAAAATTTTCGTGTGATAGAATTACATATTAAACATTTTTGGAATTTTTCCTTCACGTGTGCTGCGAAACCTTGCCGGTTGCCGAATTTAATAAATATAGGTGAAGGGGAAACACGCTATAGGGTTTGATAAGTGAGTTTGCAAGCATCAAAACACGTGATGTACTCAAAAATGGCAGTATCTTTTTCACTCCATTGACTTAGAAGCTTTAAGTTTTTATACAACCAAGGGAGCGTAGACCTTAATATGTGATACGAATATCAGCTTTATTTATTTACCTTTCTTGCGAAAAAGGCTTCGTAACATGAGACAGAAACAGACAGACAGACGAACAACAAAGCAAACTCATAAAGGCTACGTTTTTACCGATTGAGGTACCGAATCCTAAAATAGCTATCATACTTTGCTTACCTTCATTCCATAACGTCATACAGGACCATTTTCTGGGGTAGGTCTTCAAACAAAGCTGAAGTTTTCAGCGTACAAAAACTTGTAATAGGAATTACCTGTGGTGTGAACAAGGGTAAGTCCTGCAAGAGCCCCTTCAGTCAACAAGGAACACTATCTTCTGCTTAGCAATATATTTGTTCCTTTATGAAATATTCCATTAAAAACATTGGCCTTTTCACATTAACAGCTCAGTTGGTGGAATTAGTACTAGAAATAAAAATTATGTTCACAAAGATTCAGAGACACTTACTTTTGTCCAGAATGGCGTCAATTACCCAGAAACATAGATTTTCAATACTTGCCAGAAGCCATAACAATTAAGAGAAACTAAAGAATTTATTGGTGGTGAACATCTACTGCTTCATTGATGACTTTCGTGGCACAACCGATTGATGTTGATGTGTTACTAATAATAACAATTAACACGAGTATCAGTTCTGTATAAATGTAAATGATTTGTCTGTATCATGGCGTATGACTACATTTGCCTATGAATTATCATTAGCACCTCATTGTGCGAAAAGTTAAAAGTTTGTGACAAATTTGTCGAAATCCTTTAAATGAAAACATATTTAAGATTTTTGAGTTATTGCAAACCCATGAGTGCCATTTCGCTTGGAATCTGTGGAAGGTTAATTAGCTTAAACTCTTTTTCCTTTGTAAATATTTGTTCTGCACCATGTGATCAAAAGTATCAACTTAAAAGTTCGTGGCGCCCTCCAACGGTAATACTAGATTTCAATATGGTGTTTACCCACCATAGCCTTGATGATAGCTTCCACTCTCGTAGGCATACGTTCAACCAGGTGCTGGAAGGTTTCAAAGGGAATGGCAGCCCATTCTTAACGGAGTGCTGCACTGAGGACAGGTATCGATGTCGATAGGTGAGACCGGGCACGACGTCGGCGTTCCAAAACATCCAAAAGGTTTCTATAGGATTCACGTCAGGACTCTGTGGAGGTCAGTCCATTACAGGGATGTTACTGTCGTGTAACCATCCACCACATACCGTGCATTACGAACAGGCGCTCGATTGTGTTGTAAGTTGCAGTCACCATCGCCGAATTGCTCTTTAATAGTGGAAAGCAAGAAGGTGCTTAAGACATCGGTGTATACCTGTGTTGTGACAGTGCCACGCTAAACAAAAAAGGGTACAAGTCCCCTTCATGAAAAACACGACCACACCACAACACCACCGCCTCCGAATTTTACTGTTGGCACTACATGCACTGGCAGATGATGTTTTCCGGGCATTCGCCATCCCTACATCCTGTCATCGGTTCGCCATATTGCGTAATCTGATTTGTCACTCCACACATCGTTTTTACACTGTTCAATCGTCCGATATTTACGCACCTTACACCAAGCAAGGCGTCGTTTGGCATTTACCGGCGTAATGTGTGGCTTATGAGCGCGAAATCCAAGTTTTCTCACCTTCCGCCAAACAGTCATAGTACCTGCAGTGCATCCTGATGCAGTTTGGAGTTCCTGCGTGATGGTCTGGATAGATGTCTGCCTATTACACATTAAGACTCTCTTCAACTGTCGGCGGTCTCTGTCAGTCAGCAGACGAGGTCGGCCTTTACGCTTTTGTGGTATACATGTCCCTTCACGTTTCAGCTTTACTGTCACATCGTAAACAGTGGACGTAGGGATGTGTAGGAGTGTGGAAATCTCGCGTACAGACATATAACACAAGTGACACCCAATCACCATCACCACGTTCGATGTCCGTGAGCTCCACGGAGAGCCCCATTCTGCTCTCTCACGATGTCTAATGACTACTGACATTGCTGATATGGAGTACCTGGCAGTAGGTGGCAGCACAATTCAGCTAATATGAAAAACGTATGTTTTTGGGGCTGTCCGGATACTTTTGATCACATAGTGTAGATTCTTGTTTTCTAATATGCTCTCTGGAGGATCAGCTCAGTATGGATCTACTGGAAAGAACAATATATCTAATCGAATTTAATCTAAAGATATGGTTGGACAACAAATTCAGTTCCCAGGTGCGCATATAAATATCTGAACTTATTACTCGACGCAGACGGTAGGGAACCAAGTCAGGCTCATACCGCGTGTCACTACCGGTATCTGAACATGTGAGGTGTGCTGTGTTCCAGAAGGCAGAAGGCTACACGTAACGCATTGCCACATCAAGCCGAGCCATAATCGAGAACCGCAAACGGTGCCTTATGACAGCAGCTAATACGGCATATCGCCAGCCTTGCACTACGGAGCGATGACATACATCTTCCGCTCTCAGTTACTCTGCAGCGTCCTAGTACGGACGGAAAGTGTGAAGGGAAGGAGAAAGTTCAATAACTCTGGCACCACGATGGGGCAAGTACGCAGACATCACCGGATAACGAGGACAAATGACACATCGCCGACCGGGATGACTTTATGTGCAGCTTTAAATACGACCGTTTCTAAAGCCGCTGTCTCATTGTGTGGTCATACCGTCTCTATCTCTGATGACGGTCTCGCTAGTTACAGAATAACATGACTAGCGAATCGTAATGTGCTTCTGCTGAAAGAAGACTTCGCCTCCAAGACCACAGTCAGGCGGCTGTAGTGGGACATAGTCGTGGCAAGCTGCTACTGCTGCCCAGCCGCGAATGTAATTGAAGAAGGTGTTGGTGAGCCATGGCGGAGGGCCACACCGAGTGACTGCAAAGCACTGTCTACAACCTGTTGGGCGTGACATCAGAGTATCGCCTCCCTGGCTGTGCATAGTAGCGCCTTCGAAATTCCTTTGTTTCGCAAATTTGGGTTCTGGGCTTCCGCCTCCACGACACCCGCCGTCTGTTACTTGCTGTCGGCACCAGCCTGAGCGCATGTTCTTCTTCGAGAGTGCTGAGGTGGAAACTACACTAGGTCATCGAAGATCGTCTTGGTAGACGACGCCCTCGTTGCTCGCTGTCGCCACCAGCACAGCACGCGCTGTAGCACTAAACCACGGCAGCAGACGTCACAAATTGCTGACAAGAGACACTTACAGCTCTGCATATTTTACACTGTAAGCAAGTCATATTTCAGAAACTGCTGTTTCACTGGCACCGTAGGGCATACAACAGTCATGCTCACCCGTTCCCGAGCTTAGCCTCGTACACCAGTAGCATCAGCACCTCACCTGCTCAACCTCCTACGCACTAAAACTTGTAATCCGAGGGGTGTCCGCTTCAATATGGCAGCTACCCTTTTTTGACATTTCAGTGGACTCTACCTGGTTGCTGATCCACGTGACCTCCTGCTGCATATAAACAGGTCTTGAAACATACTTCAAAAGGAACAGGAAGGAATGAAGTATTTCAATTGTAATTTTGGTGAATTCTGTTCCCCTGCTTTTTGAACGCATGCATGAGAGCTGATGTCTATTTTCCTGATATTTTTCCCAGATATTCGAGACCATCGCACTCTGTTGATTTTCGCGCTCTGATCTCCGTATTTCAGCGACTTTGTAAGCATCCTGAGGAGCTTTACTGTTTCTTTTAATTTTAATATAATTTCTTCATCTCTGTTATCCTCTCGGATTTTTGCATTGTGTAATTGTATTGTAATTTGTATTGTCTATGGTTTTGGAAGTTTAGAAAGGATTCCATGAAGTCAGCAAAAAGTTCTCCGTTTATGTTGCTACTAAATGTTATGAAGTCACTGTTTTCTTTAAAAAGACAAACAAGAAATCGAACGTAATTATAACTCTCACTTAAAGGATTTATGAATTCCTCTGGCTTTATTTTCTTCGAAATCCTCCTCAAGACATTACGAGCTGTTATGATCATACATAATTTTTCTAGTATGATGACCTTTACCCTTGATCTCTTTGTTACTGAACTTCATCGTGTGTCGCTCAGTTAGCACATACTAAATCTTTTGTTGCATTATGTGTATTCCTTTTATTTTTTAGTTCCCCCAAAATTTTGATCTGTTTGTTAATAATTGTTTAGCTATCAACCTGTTTATCAATTTGAGCCTAAAGAAATTTTCGTGATTTTTGTTCCTTTTTCGGAACTGCTATCTTTGTCTTTTGATCTCGCAGTTATTCTGTGGCTATTAAACTGAATACTTATTTCTACTGTGTAACTATGTAAGTACACTCATGTTAAGAAACAACACAACATCTTAAACTACTAGAGACAGGACGTTCCTTGTCGGAGAACATAAACATCAGCATTATCAAACTACTGTGATTTGTGGTTGTACCCAACAGTACCCGACGCCATAAGGCCTTCTCTTCGTTCTTTATGTCTTGTGTGAATGCAGTCGCTCTTATGTCGCTCTCCGTGCCTGTGGCGAACCAAGATGCGACCATCGTATTCAAACAAACAGAACCTGTATCACTGCCCCCATCAGTGTCGTTCCATATACCACCGACGTCTGACATGTTTCTGCACACTCGTGAAAGGTAGGCGGAGAAGTGGACGATGTTGACGTAACCCATGCCGTAATAAACGTCGACCGACTGTCAGCCCTGATAGTGTACGATGTGCTCCACTGTTGCGCCAGAGCCGAGGAGGACGCATATCTGTCCTGTAATTCCATTCTGATGAGGGGTCGATCCCCTCGGGGAATGGTGTGGGTGTTGCGACCCATCTCGTCGTGTTCTACAGCCTTCCGTGAACCATTCTGCACACACCCTTTGCACTACTGAAACACTTCGTCCCACACTAGAAGCTATTTCCCGGATGGATGCATCACTTTCTGTCATGCAAACAATGCGTCCTCGTTCAAACGCACTGATCTGATGGTACGGTTCTCGAAAACGTCTAAGAGGCATCCTTCACGTCTGCTCAAGTCACACTAATCCATTACCCTCGGTTTATAGGGACAACGAGAGGCGCAGGCAAATTTTACCGGTAAGTGGCGTTGCGCAGCAATATCGATGTTGACCTTGAACCTGCTGCCTGACGTGGTTGAAACGCTAACCATTTCTGCAGAACAGACTAGTGTACATGTCCTGTGAATATGTGCGTCCTATCTCTAGCCGTTAAAGTTGTTATTGTTTTTCTCGATATGAGTGTAATTCCTGAATTACGCCCGTGACGTTACCGAAATATTCTGTGCTCCTTGTAGTGAGTTAGAGGAAATAGATGCCAAACGTTTCTTTTAGAGGATTTCGAATTCTTGGCAAGATTTTCAGTTTCAAATTATTAAAAGTGTGATTAATCTTTCCCCACTGCTGTTATACTTTCCATGGGCCAACTAATCTGCCACAATGTTTTCAGTCCCTATAGGGAATGGGGATGAAGGGGTGTAGTTAATAAATCACACGCTACCAGTTTCCATACAGAAATTCGTCCATGTAATAGCATTAAGTACATATTTGTTTGATCTTAAACGGCTTTCAGAATTACCATGGTGTTGATAAGAGACTCTGTCAAAAGTTTAGAGGCCTCCTTTAAGGACTCAGAGTGAGTGAAGTGTGTGTGTGTGTGTGTGTGTGTGTGTGTGTGTGTGTGTGTGAGAGAGAGAGAGAGAGAGAGAGAATTTGAGAGAGAGAGAGAGAGAGAGAGAGAGAGAGAGAGAGAGAGAGAGAGAGAATTCTTGTTTAGCTGTCATATACCTATCTGAATTTCCATCAGTTTCTATGAAATAAAAAAGTTGTTCGGTTTTCTTCATCCGACAACTTTCATAACATATTTGAAGTAGTCTGCAAATCTCAAGGTATGTTGCCCTTTTTAACATTATTTTTTTTTCCTTGTGGATCTTCCATTTACATGTTTCACTTGGTTAGAGGATCAATTAAAGAGGTGAAAACTGCTTACTTGAATTTAGTATCTTCAAGAGTCCAAATCGAAATGCCGGATTCATACCTGCGAAGTAAGAAAAGCTATAATTAACATTGTACTATGTCGAAAACTCATTGAAATTTTTAAAAAATCTAAAATACAGCGTTTAGAACTATACAATCATTTCATGGTACACATTGAGTATTGACACGTCAGTGAAAATTTGACATACACTGATTTACAAACATTGTATACAGAAATACTGAAATTGCGACGGACGCTATGGAACAACAGAAAATGGTCAGGGCCTAGTAGGACACACTCGCTGACAGTTCCGTGCAAACTTCATTCTGCACGTAGGTAACTCATCCATTTCGGGAGTCGAGTATATCGACGAATTTTGCCTGTTATCGACATTGACACCGGTAATATATCGGTTCCTGGGATTTCAAGGCTTTCGAGAATATTTGGATTTCAAGTTTGAAGTGAGATAGCAAATCACAAGAGATATTTTTTTCAAGTGATATAACAACTAATAAACAATTTTCTGATTTTTTCCCTTACCTACACTGCAAAATCTTTCTTACTGGCAAATTTCATGGTTCTTGACTGACAGTAAGTACACTGCAGGTTTGGATGAGTGAGTTTACGAGTATCAAAGTATGTGACACAAACGACTTTATTCTATGGTTGCTTTGACTTAGAAGCTAACGTTTAGTGTATTGCTGAGGGATCATAGACTTTAGTGTCTGACATAAAGTTCAGCTTCATACGTCAACCCGTCCCTAAGAAAAAGGTGGCTTAAAAGAAGGGGAAACTGAATGACAGACAGTCAATAATTTTTTCGTGTGATATAATTAAAAATTAAAAATTTTTGTCCGTTTTTTTTCCTTTGGTTGTAGTGTCAGACACAAATAGCCGTATCTTTTGAGTGCACTGATTTAGAAGCTCACTTTTATCTTATCACCAAAGGATCATAGACTTTGGTATGATACATAAATTGCAACTTCATACTTCTAACAGTTCCTGAGAAAAAGGGATTTTATCAAATGCACAGACAGGCAGATTATTAACAAAAAAAGTTTCTTTCGTGTGATATGATTACAAATTAACGATTTTCCTTGAATCTAGACACATTTCATAATTCTAGGTCAACAGGAAGAACGCTGTCGATTTTGATGACTGAATTTCCAAGTATCTAAATATGTGACATAATGGCCATATCTTTTGTTTGCATTGACTTTGAAGTTTTCCTTTTTTACACTGCTGAGGAACCATAGCCTTTAATATCAGACATATATTTCTATATGATAGGTCTGCTCGTTCCTGAGATAAAAGAGTTTTCAAGAGTTGGACAGACAGACACAGAAACAGACAAACACACAAACGGCTACCAAAGTGATCCTGTACAGGTTCCGATTTTAACAAGTGAGATACGGAACCCTAAAAACCAATAGCGCATGAAATGGTAAGTGGGGCTGAAGAGACATCGATACTGGAGGAAATTCTTTCAGCAAGGAGAGCGAGTTTATATGTTAGTAATGACCTAAACCTGTTTTGAGAAAACGAGAGAATTGAAAGACACTTACACTTTTACACACACACGCACACACACACACACACACACACACACACACACACAGAGAGAGAGAGAGAGAGAGAGAGAGAGAGAGAGAGAAGAGAGAGAGAGAGAGAGAGAGAGAGAGAGAGAGAGCTGTAGTTGGTTTTAATATGAGTGATCGTTTAATCGAGAGTGGTAGCAATCATATGCAGTCTAATATTAGCTTTTCTGGAGTTTATACGCTAAGAACGGCGCGCTGCGTTTTGTATTAGAGTGGAAAACTCTCTCGTGCACGCTCCCACAAAGCGCTCGCAGACCCATACGTTGACGCCCGCCTTTCGTTCTCTGGCTGCTCGCTGAAATTCGCCTCATACCGCCGCTGCCCCACTACAACTGCGACAGCTTTGCTTTTATTCTCAACAAAAGTGGGCCGTTCACAATGTCGGGCGCATACAATGTGGGTTCGCAGTGGAAGCGATGCATTTATTTTGCAACTGAAACGCACCCGCCGTTTAATATCTGAATTACAAATGCGGCGTATGAATTTGGAACTGAAGCCCCTCTACCTCCACCCAGCCATCGATACACCTCCAACTGATGAAACAACACAACCGAGGAAAATGCCATATGATCTATCTCGTCAATATATGCTAACTCTTTGTTTTATTATGAATTATTTGTCGTTATCTTAAACTTATTGTAGAGTATTTCCAGTGGAGAATTTATAACGAAGACAAACTTTACTGTGAGAGTAAAATTGCGTTCGATCCCGACTCTTGACGATGCTAAAATTAGCATTTGTTCAACAAATTCGAAAGTAACATTCTATTTTAAATTCAACATCTTAGTGATTGCCAGAAAAAGACACATTGAAGAATACTTATGTAAATAAATTAATACTTATGTAAATAAATTCACTTCTCTAGGAACACAAATTCTCGAAATGGGTCGTGTTTAGTGTGAAAAAATACGAAAGTGTTGTTTCGTTTCATTATTTAAAGAATAAAAAAATTATCTATGGAAATATCAAAAATGCTAAGAAATTTTGGTGTATCAAAGTATCTATCCAGTTACTCAGTGACAATTCTAGAAACTGGTAAGCTGACAACATGTAGTTGTATCTTAGCGTCTGCACTTAGAACTTTGATACTGCCATAACAATTATCAATAAGGTGGTACTCATGTCACACCTAAAGCTGATAGCTGATCAGTGGATTCCTTTTTTTTCCTTTTTGCGGAACAGTTCCTCTAAAATATCGTAATGGTAGCCAAATTACCATATGAAAAGAAAGCAAATCACTTCAGGATGTTCATGAATAAGCAAGTGAATTGAGAAAATCTGAACTGTAACAAAAATTGGTTCAGATTTTTGACCGGCGAAATATTTACTACTGTGATGTAGTTCAACACGGCACAAACATAGAAACTATTAGACGACTCCACATACTTATGAATGCCAGCGTGGATATTTTTGCTACATATCTGCCGTTTCTGTGTTCATTTAGGCTGGATGTGAAAGGACAGGGGACGTGATTTTCATATGTTCAGCTTCCTTCACCTGTTTATCATTTGTGTCCCCACTAACCCTCCTCACACTTCCAAAGTCTATCGTCAATACGTAACTGCAATGCTTGATCGGATAAGTGCAGCATGTTGCTGTGAAAAGACCAACGAAGAGTGATTTAACATAAAAAATCCTCTACCAATACCATCGGGAAAGAAATAAGGCAAAATTCATAGCATGATCAGCACACAAGACGTCAAGAGACTCGTTTGTAGGTAGAGATGAGCATGATATTCATCACAAGCGAGATACAGCAGACCCATTAATGAAACACCTAAGATATGAAGAAATAAATACTGTAAATCTAAATGTAATAGAAAAATCTGTCTGGATTACAAATCATAAAGGTTTGTTGTAAAATCAAGAATCAAAGAAGCATGCAATAAAGAACAATGCAAGGAATAGATTGCCGAAGCCTGATAACAATTTGAATGGATTGTATAGGCCTGAAGGAACTGAAGATAGTTGTACAAAAATCAAAATCCGAAAATCACTAAGGCTAAATGCAATAACTTTCGAAGTGGCAAAACGCGGGTAATATCTCTCAGAATTAAGAATGCTACAGCTCTTTAAGAAAAGCTGAGTGTAATATGAGATACCAAGGAGCGGAGGACGAAAGAAGTGCCTACGAAACCTAACTACAGGGTATAAGTGTTCTAAATAGTGCTTAAATAATACATTAAAGGCTTCGAAATATCTCCAGTATAATTTCAATGAAGAAATATGCATGTTTCCGAAAGGTAAGATCGTACACAGACTATGTTTGCTTAGATTTGACATGGACAGAGAGACAACAACTGGAATACAAATATACCAAAAAGTATAACAAGGGTGTAGCTTGTCATCGACTTAATTCGGTATCTATATAGATGATATCACCAGTGAATGGAAAAGAGAAAAACACCATGACGCATTAACATTGGGTGAAATAAACATATCAACACGTAGTTATTCACAAATGACCTGATTATCATATAAGGCAACGAAGATACACTGCGAGTGGCATTGTATGAACTAAATGAAAGTAAAACGATGGACTTCTTAGGTATTTACCCGGTACGAACAAAAGCAGTCCTCAATAATAAACTGAAGGATCTGGTAGCCCATTTCCAATACTTGGTATGTGACATATCATATGAACAAGTTGTGGATATACAGGATAAAACTAATACTTCCCAGCATATAAGAGACACAATAAGAAGAATACTTAAGGAGAAAGCAAGGGAAGAAACACAACAGAAATTATACATAGTCATGGTATATTCTTCCTCACATCCGCCAAGAATACATTGAGAAAATTACTTAATATAATGTTAATAATACTGAGATTTCTTAAATTCCATATGCAATACCTTACATATTGTTGATGTTATCATTATTATTATCTGTTGGTCTTGTACTATGCAAATTATAACGCTGATTGAAGAGAATGTGTTATTAGATGTATGAGAGGGTGAAATAAATGTTTGAATAAATAAATACATGAGTTCTCTACAAAGATCGTCGAACAGATGCATACAACTATACCCAATCGCTGACGTCAATCTACTGTAGAGTTTTGGAACACGCTATATCCTAGCGAATTATGACGTTGCTATCAACACAAAATCTGCTCTGTAGTAATTAACATAGCTTCTGCACAGCTCACTCTGATCGTCCACGAGACCGGAAATCAGTGAATATTGCCATTCGTTGACATCTGGAACGGGTTGGTTACGGTTAACTATTGTCACCTAATGAACAATATACCAGCATACCAAACATCTGAACTGCTTTGTGAAACCGACAGGAGTCTTCAAACGGAGAGGTGGCTTGGGGTGTAAATAATGAGAATTTTATACACAATTTGCTACTGACAACAAGCGTTAATAATATAGTGTACAACGCAGGGAACTCCATGAGGCTGCTGGCGGTTGTTGCTGTTCTATATAGAGAAGTCACCACGCTACAGAACTGTAAAAAATTGCAAGAAGACCTCAATAAAAAGATGCTGACCATCAATAGAAACAAGTATGGTATATATATGCGTGGAGATTTATTACACAATTACGAGAGTCACAATCATTAGATATATGAGGATAAGCCCAGGGAGCGATGTACAATGAAATGACTGCATAAAAATGGTCGTAGGATCGGCACATAAAAGCCAGATTCATTGCAAGAACCCAGCGGAAGTTTAGCATGAAGACGATAAAGGAAAGGGTCTGTGAACTCTTATGCTACCGATACTTCGGCACTGCTCTTCAATACGTGATACTTAGAGGTAAGATTGATACAGAAATCAGAAGAATTTAAAGAACAGCTGTACGCTGCAAATGGGATCGTTCAGTTAAGGACAACATGTTGCTCCATCCAATATATATCTTGCTATAGACTACGGAGGCGATCAGATTCGAGCAGTACGGAGTATCACAAACAGCGATTCTTCCAGTACATTATTCGCTACTAGAATAGGTTACTGGAGGGGGGGGATTAGAGGAGTAGAGGAGGGGGAAGAAGGAGACTGGTTTACATACAAAAATTAATGTGTCTGATGGAGTATACTGGCAAGAGTAGAGGCAGATGTAAATGACGTAGCATTATAAATCAATCGAGATAGTTTGTACGATACACGCATATGCTACTAATGTTATATGTATCACTAAGAAAATAAGTCATACGCCCGAAAGGAAAAAAAGAGAGTCTCACACATACGTTACCAACAGGTAAGAATAACGGCCGTGAGTACTGTTTTAGAACTGAAAGTAGCACTTTCTTTCTATAAATTTGCCCAATATTCAACCATAAACATTTAATTAGCTTGAAACTTGGTAAATGCAACTTTTCTACTGAAGTTGGGGGCTATGAAACAGACCAGGAATCCACATCATACCGATTGTAATCTGATTGCTTGTATGAAGAAATACTATCAACTAAGCGTTCAGTGAAAACACTACTATTGCAGCTTTTAAGAAAAGGAGTTCAGTTCAAGTCCCTGACATTTAAAAAAAGACTTCTACGGACATTCCTTCGCTTATGTTAGCAGTCGGGCACAAAACTTTTATCGTAGCAATAAATTAAGTCACAGTTCGCCCTCTGCTGCAGAAGGAATGATTCAGAGGCACTTATGACGATTATTTTGGCTCAGTGAACTGTAACTTTCTTAATTCATCATGCTCAAATGTACGTATGTAAGTCAGAAAATTGGACACCATTTACAAAGGGGAAAAAATTAACCATTATCAGTTTAAATGTTAATTTGAGTAATTAATGCGAATTAAAACGTACAGTAAGCAACCTTGGCGTCTATATCAATATCACGTTGTTAATCAAGCGAGTTTTACGATCAACTGTGAATTGTTTCAGATGAATAAAGCTAGTGTTCCCATGTATTTAGGGATCAGGACGCCTTGTGTGTTAACTGCATGTTTTTATTTAGTTTACCTTACTGCAACCTGAATAGAAACATGCATTTAACGCTCAAGACTTCCTGATCTCTAATGATATGGAAACACTACCATTATCTACCTGAGACAATTCATAATTGGTTGTAAAATTGCATGATAAATAAGGTGATATTGATGTATACGCCAAGTTACATAATGTTATGCGTTGGTATTGCTGAATGTTGTAAAAAAAATGAGCACAAAAATTAATGAGTTCACAGATATTGAAATTTACAGCGGGGTGCAACACATTTGTGACGAAGAAACATTCTGTTTTGACATGTTTGCCAGTTTAATTTTAATTTCAATCTTGTCTGGATATTTTTCCCTACAAAGCTGTGAAGTTAAAAGTCTACGTAGACAGGAGGTAACTTTCTCTGAGACCATTGAATTGCTAGCGAAAATCTAACTTTGTGCTGCGCATTAAAGCGCAGATATGTAAACACGTGGTTCTTACAGTTGATGCTGCTAAACGAAAAATTTAGAATCCTACTTTGCACATTCATTTATTTTTGTAATGCGTGTTTAAACTAAAATAGAGGTTGAGATTTTACGTACATTTTTTTTTTTGATGAACTGAGAAATAAATTTGCCACTGCGCTCCGATTTAGATCACATAACTAAAGTAATAGTCTCCTTCCACTATTAAATTCACTAACAAGATGCTACTACTTTGCTGAATGTTAATGGTTATGTGTACCAGTCGTGGTAAGTGCTGCTAGTCTCAATGCACCATTGACACAGATTACTGATCTTTGTAAGGAATCTTCTGCGGCATTTAGTGTGTAACTTGACTATACTTTAGTGTGACTGCTCGTAACATTCACTTTCAGGCTGTGTTCACACTGCAGGCACTAACAATTATTATTATAAATAATTTTCTTCGTTCAACCCATATATTCCATTATCGTCATTCAGTTCAAATATTTCGGTTTACAATACAATTGAAGTGTTTCTTCTAGAGACAAAGATTGTTTGTGGTAGAATTATGATACAGTCAGATTGCCATTTGGTCAATAGATTATTCGTTAGGACATACGAAAACAAAACGATCGCATTAAAAATGTGCTTAGAAGTCTCCCGATGGCTTTTTCCGACATATAAAGCAGGACTTTTGTACGATGTTTAGCAACACTTGCGAGTCTTCCGCCAACATAGCATTCCTTTTTCAAGTAGCTGCGTTCCCGTCCGCGGCTTGGCAGCGGATGACGCACGAACCGGCGATATATTCTCGCCGCGAGTGGCGACTGCTGACTAGCTGCTGCTTTGTGCTCTGCTTAATATTCCGCGCGTGTTGGTCACGCCCAGCCATCTGCATTCTGAGGAGGCGGCGCGTGTTGGTCTGGTAGGGAAACAGATGAGGGAGTGAAAGGGAGTGGGTGGGGGGAGTGGGGGGGGGCAGGGTAGAGGAGGCAGAGTGACGCGTGGGCTGACTGACTCTGCCCTAGGCCCAATCCCTGACAACGGTGCCTTAGTTACTCAGACAACTTCTGCTGTCTAGGATACTACAGCATGCAGGAACAACTGCATTAAAACAGACACATTTACCCTAAAATATGTGGCATCATGCAGTCACAGTGACGAGAAATCTCGAACAAAAACTCCACAAGATGTGTAAACTGGTGTTCTGTTCTTACTTAGCGTCTTACACCAGTAATGTTCTTGGGCGTTTTTCTTGTTAAATTTTGTGATGTCAGCACTTATTCATATCAAGAATATACACTACCTGATCAAATGTGTCGGGATATCTACACTACTGGCCATTAAAATTGATACACCAAGAACAAATGCAAATGATGAACGGGTATTCATTGGGCAAATATATTATACTAGAAATGACATGGGATTACATTTTCACGCAATTTGGGTGCATAGATCCTGATAAATCAGTACCCAAAACAACTACCTCTGGCCGTAATAACGGCCTTGATACGCCTGGGCATTGAGCCACACAGAGCTTGGATGGCGTGTACAGGTACAGCTGCCCATGCAGCTTCAACACGATACCGCAGTTCATCGATAGCTGTGACGGGCGTATTGTGACGAGCCAGTTGCTCGGCCACCATTGACCAGACGTTTTCAATTGGTGAGAGATCTGGCGAATGTTCTGGCCAGGGCAGCAGTCGAACATTTTCTGTATGCAGAGGGGCCTGTACAGGACATGCAACATGTGGTCGTGCATTATCCTGCTGAAATGTAGGGTTTCGCAGGGATCGAAGGAAGGGTAGAGCCACGGGTCGTAACACATCTGAAATGTTAAGTCCACTGTTCAAAGTGCCGTCAATGAGAACAAGAGGTGACCGAGACGTGTAACCGAAGACACGCCATACCGTCACGCCGGGTGATATGCCAGTATGGCGATGACGAATACACGCTTCCAATGTGCGTTCATCGCGATGTCGCCAAACACGGACGCGACCATCATGATGCTGTAAATAGATCCTGGATTCATCCGAAACAATGACGTTTTGCGATTCGTGCACCCAGGTTAGTCGCTGAGTACACCATCGCAGGCGCCCCTGTCTGTGATGCAGCGTCAAGGGTAACCGCAGCCATGGTCTACATCTACATCTACATCTACATTTATACTCCGCAAGCCACCCAACGGTGTGTGGCGGAGGGCACTTTACGTGCCACTGTCATTATCTCGCTTTCCTGTTCCAGTCGCGTATGGTTCGCGGGAAGAACGACTGTCTGAAAGCCTCTGTGCGCGCTCTAATCTCTCTAATTTTACATTCGTGATCTCCTCGGGAGGTATAAGTAGGGGGAAGCAATATATTCGATACCTCATCCAGAAACGCACCCTCTCGAAACCTGGCGAGCAAGCTACACCGCGATGCAGAGCGCCTCTCTTGCAGAGTCTGCCACTTGAGTTTGTTAAACATCTCCGTAACGCTATCACGGTTACCAAATAACCCTGTGACGAAACGCGCCGCTCTTCTTTGGATCTTCTCTATCTCCTCCGTCAACCCGATCTGGTACGGATCCCACACTGATGAGCAATACTCAAGTATAGGTCGAACGAGCTGATAGTCCATGCTGCTGCAAACGTCGTCGAACTGTTCGTGGAGATGGTTGTTGTCTTGCAAACGTCCCCATCTGTTGACTCAGGGATCGAGACGTGGCTGCACGATCCGTTACAGCCATGCGGATAAGATGCCTGTCATCTCGACTGCTAGTAATACGAGCCCGTTGGGATCCAGCACGGCGTTCCGTATTACCCTCCTGAACCCTCAGACCCCTTATGCTGCTAACAGTCCTTGGATCTCGACCACCTCGAGCAGCAATGTCACGATACGATAAACCGCAATCGCAATAAGCTACAATCCAACCTTTATCAAAGTCGGAAACATGACGGTACGCATTTCTCCTCCTTACACGAGGCATCGCAACAACGTTTCACCAGGCAACGCCGGTCAACTGCTGTTGGTGTATGAGAAATAGATTGGAAACTTTCATCATGTCAGCACGTTGTATGTGTCACCACCGGCGCCAACCTTGTGTGAATGCTCTGTAAAGCTAATCATTTGCATATCACAGTATCTTCTTCCTGTCGGTTAAATGCCGTGTCTGTAGCACGTCATTTTCGTGGTGTAGCAATTTTAATGCCCAGTAGTGTATAAATGGACATTAACCTGGGACATTCCCGTCCTTCATGCTCATGACGGCTGGAAATCTGCTAGGGGCGCTTTCAACGCGGTTTCTACGTGGAGGAGTGGCAACCCACTCTTCTTCAAGACCCGAAACCACAAAAGGTATGTTGTAGGACTGACGGATCCGGAGCGAAGTCGACGTCCTAGCGCGTCCCAAAGATGTTACATTGGATTTAGATCGAGACTCTAGGCATGATAGTCCATTGATGAAATGTTATTGCTGACAAACCATAGCGTCACAGATGCTTCTTTATGACAGGGCGCCACGTCTCTGATATGATCGTCTGCTGTATGCACAAAGATGTAAAATGTCTTCATATCCTTCTGCATGTAGCGTTTTCTTATGCGCAGTAAATAAACCACACCCCAACCAAGAGAAACGCCTCCATACAATAACATCATATCCTCCGTATACCACTGTTAGCATTACTCATGATAGCAGGTGAGTTCTCCAGACATTCGTCACACCAAACCCTTCCATCGGATTGCACAGGATATAGCGTCATTTTCTCTCCAAATGGCTTTTTTACAGTAATCCCTTGTCTGGTGGTGTTGCTCTTTACGCCGCCTCAAGCATTGCATATCACTGACTGTAGAAATTCATGATTTATGATGTGCTCGACCATTGTAGTTCACTCTTTTTCACTCCCTACGCACAGGCATTGTGTCATCTGGACTGCTCGTAGCACTATTAAACTCTCGAGTAATTCCTTCCCATGATTCCACGGATTGTTTTACACCCACCTTCCTCAATGCTCCACGATACCCGCCCATCTACATCTACATCTACATCTACATGATTACTCTGCAATTCACATTTAAGTGCTTGGCAGAGGGTTCATCGAACCACAATCATACTATCTCCCTACCATTCCACTCCCGAACAGTGCGCGGGAAAAACGAACACCTAAACCTTTCTGTTCGAACTCTGATTTCTCTTATTTTATTTTGATGATCATTCCTACCTATGTAGGTTGGGCTCAACAAAATATTTTCGCATTCGGAAGAGAAAGTTGGTGACTGAAATTTCGTAAATAGATCTCGCCGCGACGAAAAACGTCTTTGCTTTAATGACTTCCATCCCAACTCGCGTGTCATATCTGCCACACTCTCTCCCCTATTACGTGATAATACAAAACGAGCAGCCCTTTTTGCACCCTTTCGATGTCCTCCGTCAGTCCCACTTGGTAAGGATCCCACACCGCGCAGCAATATTCTAACAGAGGACGAACGAGTGTAGTATAAGCTGTCTCTTTAGTGGGCTTGTTGCATGTTCTAAGTGTCCTGCCAATGAAACGCAACCTTTGGCTCGTCTTCCCCACAATATTATCTATGTGGTCTTTCCAACTGACGTTGTTCGTAATTTTAACACCCAGGTACTTAGTTGAATTGACAGCCTTGAGAATTGTACTATTTATCGAGTAATCGAATTCCAACGGATTTCTTTTGGAACTCATGTGAATCACCTCACACTTTTCGTTATTTAGCGTCAACTGCCACATGCCACACCATACATCAATCTTTTCTAAGTCGTTTTGCAACTGATACTGGTCATCGGATGACCTTACTAGACGGTAAATTACAGCATCATCTGCGAACAACCTAAGAGAACTGCTCAGATTGTCTCCCAGGTCATTTATATAGATCAGGAACAGCAGAGGTCCCAGTACGCGTCCCTCGGGAAGACCTGATATCACTTCAGTTTTACTCGATGATTTGCCGTCTATTACTACGAACTGCGACCTTCCCGACAGGAAATCACGAATCCAGTCACACAACTGAGACTATACCCCATCTGTCCCTTCACAAAGACATTACTTCAGAAAGACATCATCAACTGTCGTACTGGGAGCTTTAGCAGGGAGTTAAAGGCCCATGATGTATGTGTTACTAAGTTGACATCAATGACTAGTCAATGTTGGAAGTCAGTGAGCAATCCTGACCGTTCCGTTCAGCTGTTACTGCTTCTTTACTGACAATATATAACTGCCCGCCTCTCGTTCCATATAACGGTGAATTCCACATTACTTAGAGGTGTCCAGAGACGTTTGATCAGATAGTATATGTATGTAAGTCGCACCAAGTAACGGAACGTTTCGAGCAACTGGTGCCCATCATGAGGCTGACCACCGCTCCAATCCAGTGGGAGTAAATGCCGCAAGTCATCACAGTACTGTCATGTTGTTATTGTTCTGGTCTTCCGTCCTGAGACTGGTTTGATGCAGCTCCCCAAGCTACTCTATCCTGTGCAAACTTCTTCATCTCAAAGTACCTACTGCAGCCTACATCCTTCTGACTCTGTTTAGTGTATTCATCTCTTGGTCTTCTTCTACGATTTTTACTCTCCACACTGCCCTCCAATACTAAATTGGTGATCCCTTGATGACTCAGAAAATTTCCTACCAACCGATCCCTTCTTCTAGTCAAGTTGTGCCACAAACTTCTCTTCTCCCCAATCCTATTCAATACCTCCTCATTAGTTGTGTGATCTACTCATCTAATCTTCAGCATTCTTCTGTAGCACCTCATTTCGAAAGCTTCTATTCTCTTCTTGTCCAACTAGTTATCGTCCATGTTTCACTTCCATACATGGCTACAATCCATACAAATACTTTCAGAAACGACTTCCTGACACTTAAATATATACTCGATGTTAACAAATTTCTCGTCTTCAGAAACGCTTTCCTTTCCATTGCCAGTCTACATTTTGTATCCTCTCTACTTCGACCATCATCAGTTATTTTGCTCCCCAAATAGCAAAACTCCTATACTACTTTAAGTGTCTCATTTCCTAATCTATTTCCCTCAGCATCACACGACTTAATTCGACTACAATCCTTTATCCTCGTTTTGCTTTTGTTGATGTTCATCTTATACCCTCCTTTCAAGACACTGTCCATTCCGTTCAAATGCTCTTCCAAGTCCTTTGCTGTCTCTGACAGAATTACAATGTCATCGGCGAACCTCAAAGTTTTTATTTCTTCTCCATGGATTTTAAAACCTACTCCGAATTTTTCCTTTGTTTCCTTCACTGGTTGCTCAATATAGAGATTGAATAACATCGGGGATAGGCTACAACCCTGTCTCACTCCCTTCCCAACCACTGCTCCCCTTTCATGTCCCTCGACTCTTATAACTGCCATCTGCCTTCCGAACAAATTGTAAATAGCCTATCGCTCCCTGTATTTTACCCCTGTCACTTTCAGAATTTGAAAGAGAGTATTACAGTGAACATTGTCAAAAGCTTTCTCTAAGTCTACAAATGCTAGAAACGTAGGTTTGCCTTTCCTTAATCTAGCTTCTAAGATAATTCGTAGGGTCAGCATTGCCTCACGTGTTCCAATATTTCGGCGGAATCCAAACTGATCTTCCCCGAGGTTGGCTTCTATCAGTTTTTCCATTCGTCTGTAGCGAATTCGCGTTAGTATATTGCATCCGTGACTTATTAAACTAATTATTCGGTAATTTTCACATCTGTCAGTACCTGCTTTCTTTGGTATTCTAATTATTATACTCTTCTTGAAGTCTGAGGGTATTTCGCCTGTCTCATACATCTTGCTCACCAGATGGTAGAGTTTTGTCAGCACTGGCTCTCCCAAGGCCGTCAGTAGTTCTAATGGAATGTAGCCATTTTGCACTTCCTGTCGATCTCATTTTTGAGACGTTTATATTCCTTTTTGCCTGCATCATTTACTGCATTTTTATATTTTCTCCTTTCATCAATTTAATTCAATATTTCTTCTGTTACCCAGGGATTTCTACTAGCCCTCGTCTTTTTACCTACTAGGTCCTCTGCTGCCTTCACTACTTCATCTCTCAAAGCTACCCATACTTCTTCTGCTGCATTTCTTTCCCCCACTACTGTCAACTGTTCCCTTATGCTCTCCCTGAAACTCTGTACAACCTCTGGTTTAGTCAGTTCATCCAGTTCACATCTCCTTAAATTCCTATCTTTTTGCAGTATCTTCAGTTTTAATCTACAGTTCGTAACCAATAGATTGTGATCAGAGTCCACATTTGCCCCTGGAAATGCCTTACAATTTAAAACCTAGTTCCTAAATCTCTGTCTTACCATTATGTAATCTATCTGAAACCTGTCAGTATCTCCAGGCTTCTTCCATGTATAAAACCTTTTTTATGATTCTTGAATCAAGTGTTAGCTATGATTAAGTTGTGCTCTGTGCAGAATTCTATCAGGTGGCTTCCTCTTTCATTTCTTACCCCCAATTCATATTCACCTACTACGTTTCATTCTCTCCCTTTTCCTACTACCGAATTCCAGTCACTCATGACTATTAAATTTTCGTATCCCTTCACCATCTGAATAATTTCTTTTATTTCATCATACATTTATTCAATTTCTTCGTCATCTGCAGAGCTCGGTGGCATATAAACTTTTACTACTGTAGTAGACGTGGTCTTTGTGTCTATCTTGGCCACAATAATGCGTTCACTATGCTGTTTGTAGTAGCTTACCTGCACTTCTATTTTTTTATTCATTATTAAACCGACTCCTGCATTAGCCCGATTTTATTTTGTATTTATAACCCTGTATTCGCCTGACCAAAAGTCTTGTTCCTCCTGCCAGCGAACTTCACTGATTCCTACTATATCTAACTTTAACCTATCCATTCCCCTTTTAAAATTTTCTAACCTACCTGCTCGATTAAGGGATCTGACATTCCACACTCCGATCTGTAGAACGCCAGTATTCTTTCTCCTGATAACGATGTCCTCCTGAGTAGTCCCCACCTGGAGATCCAAATGGGGGACTATTTTACCTCATTAAACCATACAGTAAAGCTGCATGCCCTCGGGAAAAATTACGGCTGTAGTTTCCCCTTGCTTTCAGCTGTTCGCAGTACCAGCACAGCAAGGCCGTTTTGGTTAGTGTTACAAGGCGAGATCAGACAATCATCCAGACTGTTGCCCCTGCAACTACTAAAAAGGCTGCTGCCCCTCTTCAGGAACCACACATTTGTCTGGCCTCTCAACAGATACCCATCCATTGCGGTTGCACCTAAGGTACGGCTATCTGCATCGCTGAGGCACGCAAGCCTCTGCACCAACGGTAATGTCCTATCATGAAAGGTTAAATGAGGGGAACTGTATCATACGTGCTTTTTCTTTTTTTTTATTGTGATTTCATTCCCCTGCCCCATATGGGCAGGGGAGGGCTGTCAGCAGCACAATCCGCTGCTCTTCAGCCGAGTGACATGACAACTAAAATAAGAATAAAATGTTACATACATAAGGCGATAAAAAATGGGAACATAAAACAGAGTAATGGGAGAAAATGGAGGTAAAAATAGACCGACATGGAGACTTTCATGGGGGACAGTTAAAAAAGTCACCAGAAAGTGAAATAAAAAAGCAGTTGGTGATTCTTAAAACACAGAGAAGACACTGAATGGACATGCACAGGTTAAAAGTCGGCCACAGTATTAAAAACACTCCAGAACAACACACTTAAAACCCACTTGTAGCACACACGACAAAGAATAAAACTGCCAGGTGGGACCTGCCGAGGGAGAGGTCAGAGAGGGTGGAAAAGGAGGGGAGAGTGAGGGGCAGCAGGGGAAGCGGCTGGATGAACTGAGTAGGGTCGTCAGTGGTACATGAAGAGGCAGGAGACACACAGAGTGGGAGATGAAGAGGGAAGACAGGGCAGGAGGGAGTGAAGAGACACTGAAAGGGGGCACAAGAGAGGGAGGGGGAGTAGGTGGGGAAGCCGCTCAGGAGGAGGGAGGGGGAGGAGAGGGAGCCCTGAGGATGAGGCAGGAAGATGGGGTTAGAAATGGTAGGAAGGGTGGATGTCAGGGCGAAGCTCATCATCCCGGAGAGGTAGATGGTGGAAGTTGCGTTGGGAAAGGAGATGGAGGGTGTGGCGATGGAGAGAGGGTGAGACACAACGGTAAAGGCGCGGCAACTGGTTAGGGGTGGAGAGGAAGGGAGACACCGGGGGTGAGGGGGATCAAGGCGGCGGACAATATATAGTGTGCGGATGTATTCAAGGAAAAGGAGAAGGTGGGGGAAGGGGATGAGGTCGTAGAGGATGCGCGTGGGGGACAGAAGGCGGATGCGGAAGGAGAGTTGGAGCGCATGGCGTTCGAGGATTTGGAGGGTTTTATAGAACCGGGGAGGGGCGGAAATCCAAGCTACGCTGGCATAACAGAGGATGGGGCGGATCAAGGATTTGTAGGTGTGAAGGATGGTGGAAGGATGCAGACCCCATGTCCGGCCAGACAAGAGTTTCAGGAGGCGTAGGCGGTTGTGAGCTTTGTTTTGGATGGTAAGGAGATGGGAGAGGGTGTGTTTTTCTTTCCTATGCAGTGAGATATATGCTCTGCACCTCCGAAAACCCTGCGGGCTCAAGGAATTACCAGTAATTTAGTTATTATTGTTAGTTGCATAAATAATGCTTAAGTTAATTGTGAGCCTTCATTCCTGATTATCAGCAACGCGTCGCTAATAAATTAATGTCGTACGATTACAAATCCGAAGTATTGTGACTGCTTGCGTTATATCTACAGGGTCTTCAGAAACAGTCTGAAAAGCTGCAGAAGAAGTTGCGCTGACAAATAAATGTCAATAAGAAATTCGACACCTTACGACGTTTCCGACTTATTCAGTACTCCAGTTAGCTGAACTGGTCGTTGCGCGCCCAAATTCGACCGGTTGCAAGTGCTAAAGTGCGGTACTGCACAGGTATCTGTTGGTCCTCGAGTTACACTTGCTGAAATCTTTATTACCGGTTAAACTGTGCCTTTTTCGGAAGTCATAAATTTAAACTAGGTGGGCAAAAACAACATTTGTTCAGTTTGAGGAAGCTAAGCTAGAATCACATTTGGCGACACCGCCTATGGCTGGCTGCTTGAATTTGCGCGCTCGAGGACCTTATTGGCTAACTTTAATACGGAATAACTCGGAAACGTCGCAACGTATCGAATTTCTTTTTTAACAGTAGTTAATTACTTCTCAGCACAACATTCCGTGCAACATCCTTAAAAGAGTTCCAAACTTCCTAACCACGGTATACACACCGGGTGTCTCTACTATTCGTCGTCAGGCGCATTTCCTCTGGTGTTTCGGCAAATATTTACAGTTCCGTTTTTGCAACATGTAACTGAAATCAACTCAGAGAAACCACACGCATGACGTCTGACATACGACGCCCAGCATCAAAGGAGACCGTCCGTTTGTTTCTCGTAAAAAAAAAAAAAAACATAATGTTGTTCGAAAAGGAATTTTACATGCCGTTCGAAAGAGCGATACAAAATTAGTATACTGCGTGATTCGTTTTATCGGTACGTACAAACAGGAAGAGTAAAACAGGAAGAAAAATCAGTAACCCAGAAGTGGCCGAGCGGTGTGTCTGCGTAACGGTAGTGTTTAGAGCTGTATAGGGCGGTGCTGACGCAGCAGGAGTTCTGGGTAATTCTTAGTGTTTTATTGTCATTACATTTCGATGGACTGAATATCGCAGTAGGCTAACGTGGGACCGCCCTGTCGAATGGGCTCGTTAATTTCCACTTTAAAAATCATTTAGTTTGTAACGGGAACAAACTGACCCTTTCCACCGACGCTGGACGTGAAAGACGTGATTATATACAGGGTGGTCCATTGATCGTGTCCGGGCCAGATACCTCACGAACTAAGCGTCAAACGAAAAAACTAGAAAGAACGAAACTTGTCTAGCTTGGAGGGGGAAAGCAGCTATGGTTGGCCCGCTAGATGGTGCTGCCATAGGTCAAATAGTGCAAATGGCTCTGAGCACTATGGGACTTAACTTCTGAGGTCATCAGTCCCTAGAACTTAGAACTACTTAACCCTAACTAACCTAAGGACATCACATACATCCACGCCCGAGGCAGGATTCGAACTTGTGGCCGTAGCAGTCGCGCGGGTCCAGACTGTAGCACATAGAACCGCTCGGCCACCCCGGCTGGCGCCAAAGGTCAAACGGATATCAACTGCGTTTGTTTTTTTTTTTTTTTTTTTTTAATAGGAACCCCCAATTTAATCACATATTCGTGTAGCACGTTAAGAAATATGAATCTTTTAGTTGGACCACTTGTTTCGCTTTGTGATAGATGGCGCTGTAATAGTCACAAACATATAGCTCACCATTTTTGACCAATAGTTGGTAACAGGTAAGTTTTTCAAATTAAAATACAGAAAGTACGTACGTTTGAACATTTTATTTCAGTTGTTCCAATGTGATACATGTACCTTTGTGTAATTATCATTTCTGAGAGCGCATGCTGTTACATCGTGATTACCTGTGATTACCCGTAAGTACAACATTAGTGCAATAAATACTAAAAAAATTATGTCCGTCAACCTCAATGCATTTGGTAATGCGTGTAACGACATTCCTCTCAACAGCGAGTAGTTCGCCTTCCGTAATGTTCGCACATGCATTGAAAATGCGCTGACGCATGTTGCCAGGCGTTGTCGGTGGATCACGATCGCAAATATCCTTCAACTTTCTCCACAGAAAGAAATCCGGGGACGTCAGATCCGGTGAACGTGAGGGCCATGGTATGGTGCTTCGACGACCAATCCACCTGACATGAAATATACTATTCAATATCGCTTCAACCGCACGCGAGCTATGTGACGGACATCCATCATGTTGGAGGTACATCGCCATTCTGTCATGCAGTGAAACATCTTGTAGTAACAACTGTGGAACATTACGTAGGAAATCAGCATACATTCCACCACTTACACTGCCATCGATAAAATGGGGGCCAATTATCCTTCCTCTCATACTGCCGCACCATACATTAACCCGCCAAGGTCGCTGATGTTCCACTTGTCGCAGCCGTCGTGGATTTTACGTTGCCCAATAGTGCATATTACGCCAGTTTACGTTACTGCTGTTGGTGAATGACGCTTCGTCGCCAAATATAACGCGTGCAAACAATCTGTCATCATCCCGTAAATTCTCTTGTGCCCAGTGGCAGAACTGTACACGACGTTCAAAGTCGTTGAGATTCCCGATTCTCGCGCAATTTTTCTGCTACTGATGTTTGGATTAGCTGCTACAGCGGCTAAAATACCTACTTGTTCATCGTAATTAGCTGCAGGTCGTGGTTGACGTTTAACATGTGGCTGAGCACTTCCTGTTTCCTTAAATAAGGTAACTATCCGGCGAACGGTCCGGACACTTGGATGATGTCGTCCAGTATACCGAGCAGCATACATAGCACACGCCCTTTGGGCATTTTGATCATAATAGCCATACATCAACACGATATCGACTTGTTCCGCAATTGGTAAACGGTCCATTTTAACACGGGTAGTGTATCACGAAGCAAATACCGTCCGCACTGGCGGAATGTTACGTGATACCACGTACTTATACGTTTGTGACTATTACAGCGCCATCTATCGCAAAGCGAAAAAAGTGTTCCAACTAAAACATTCATATTTATTTACGTACTATACGAATATGTAATGAGAAATGAGGGTTCCTATTTAAAAAAAAAAAAAAAAGCAGTTGATATCCGTTTGACCTATGGCAGAGCCATCTAGTGGGCCAACCACAGCGCCATCTGGTTTCCCCCTTCAAGCTAGGCGAGTTTCGTTCTTTGTAGTTTTTTCATTTGCCGCTTATTTCGTGGAATATTTGGCCCATGATGTACAGAGGCGACCGTAGAACAATAAGTAGTGTATATGTATGGCAGACTGTCAGTCGAATTGTTTACCTCAAATTCGAAGTATCGTATTTCTGCGCGTACGAGATCGCCTATATAAAAATTAAAAATTGTAAACTCCGTACGCCGTGGTACAACAACCGAGTAGGAAAACTGCTGCGGAAGCAAAGGGAACTTCACAGGAAACACAAACATAGCCAAAGCCTTGCAGACAAACAAAAATTACGCGAAGCGAAATGTAGTGTGAGGAGGGCTACGCGAGAGGCGTTCAATGAATTCGAAAGAAAAGTTCTATGTACTGACTTGGCAGAAAATTCTAAGAAATTCTGGTCTTATGTCAAAGCGGTAGGTGGATCAAAACAAAATGTCCAGACACTCTGTGACCAAAATGGTACAGAAACAGAGGATGACAGACTAAAGGCCGAAATACTAAATGTCTTTTCCAAAGCTGTTTCACAGAGGAACATTGCACTGTAGTTCCTTCTCTAGATTGTCGCACAGATGACAAAATGGTAGATACCGAAATAGACGACAGAGGGATAGAGAAACAATTAAAATCGCTCAAAAGAGGGAAGGCCGCTGGACCTGATGGGATACCAGTTCTATTTTACACAGAGTACGCGAAGGAACTTGTCCCCCTTCTTGCAGCGGTGTACCGTAGGTCTCTAGAAGAGCGTAGCGTTCCAAAGGATTGGAAAAGGGCGGAGGTCATCCCCGTTTTCAAGAAGGGACGTCGAATAGATGTGCAGAACTATAGACCTATATCTCTAACGTCGATCAGTTGTAGAATTTTGGAACACGTTTTATGTTCGAGTATAACGACTTTTCTGGAGACTAGAAATCTAATCTGTAGGAATCAGCATGGGTTTCGAAAAATACGGTCGTGTGAAACCCAGCTCACGCTATTCGTCCACGGGACTCAGAGGGCCATAGACACGGGTTCCCAGGTAGATGCCGTGTTTCTTGACTTCCGCAAGGCGTTCGATACAGTTCCCCACAGTCGTTTAATGAACAAAGTAAGAGCATATGGACTATCAGACCAATTGTGTGATTGGATTGAGGAGTTCCTAGATAACAGAACGCAGCATGTCATTCTCAATGGAGAGAAGTCTTCCGAAGTAAGTGTGATTTCAGGTGTGCCACAGGGAAGTGTCATGGGACCGTTGCTGTTCACAATATACATAAATGACCTGGTGGATGACATCGGAAGTTCACTGAGGCCTTTTGTAGATGATGCTGTGGTGTATCGAGAGGTTGTTACAACGGAAAATTGTACTGAAATGCAGGACGATCTGCAGCGAATCCACGCATGGTGCAGGGAATGGCAATTGAATCTCAATGTAGACAAGTGTAATGTGCTGCGAATACATAGAAAGATAGATCTCTTATCATTTAGCTACAAAATAGCAGGTCAGCAACTGGAAGCAGTTAATTCCATAAATTATCTGGGAGTACGCATTAGGAGTGATTTAAAATGGATTCATTGGAAGAATCCTAAGGAAATGCAATCCGAAAACAAAGGAAGTAGGTTACAGTACACTCGTTCGCCCACTGCTTGAATCCTGCTCAGCGGTGTGGGATCCGTACCAGATGGGGTTGATAGAGGAGATAGAGAAGATCCAACGGAGAGCAGCGCGCTTCGTTACAGGATCATTTAGTAATCGCGAAAGTGTTACGGAGATGATAGATAAACTCCAGTGGAAGACTCTACAGGAGAGACGCTCGGTAGCTCCGTACGGGCTTTTGTTAAAGTTTCGAGAACACACCTTCACCTTAGAGTCCAGCAGTATATTGCTCCCTCCTACGTATATCTCGCGAAGAGACCATGAGGATAAAATCAGAGAGATTAGAGCCCACACAGAAGCATACAGACAATCCTTCTTTCCACGAACAATACGAGACTGGAATAGAAGGGAGAAACGATAGAGGTACTCAGGGTACCCTACGCCACACACCGTCAGGTGGCTTGCGGAGTATGGATGTAGATATAGAACAATACAATACAATACATATTACCTGGTGGGATCACTGGTGCCGACCGATCACCGTGTCATATTCTGCCAATGGTGTCATTGAATGCGGTATGGAGAGGGAAAGTTCAGCGCACCGCTCTCCCAGCTGTTGTCAGTTTTCTTTATCTGGAGCCGCCACGACATGGTCAAGCAGCTCGTCGTTTGATATCACGAGGCTGAGTTTCACCGTTTTCTGGACCTCGCACCAAGGAAAACTGCCCGGCAATACCAGAAAACGAACTGGCGTTTTCTACTTGTCACTCAGCCGCACTGAATGTTCAGAGATGGAGACCGACGCCTGTTAGGCGTATCAATTTTTTTTTCCTTCTTCGCTTTCTTGAGACATAGTCGAAAATGTTTCCGTATACTCTTACACCGTATGTTGCCTGCTGCACCACACCTCCATCATTCTGGGAAACCTGTGTGTGTGGTGTGTGTGTGTGTGTGTGATTTTATAATGCTGAAGGAAAAACAAGTAGAGACAGTCGATCACTGAAAAAACTTCTGTGTTCGGCATGTGCTTGGAGGACTTGCCTAACTCTTCTTGAATAATAAAAGTGTCAAATTTGAGATTACCTTCCAGAGACTGCGCGTTAGTGTCGGAAGTAATGCATATGGATTGATACTTGTTTTCTCAGGTTTAGCAAACTGTTGACGACGAGTTCATTAGAGTGTCTGTTGCCTGTAAAACGCATATTTCCCTCCCAACCATAAAACATACGGAATTGTCCTCCCCGGTAGTATGCCTTGATCTACCACTACGTCCGATTGAAGAGGATTCTATCAATCCAAAGCTCTCGTGACAATACTAGAGAATTTGCTACAGGTCTCCACAGCTACTGAATCAGTGTTTATGACAACTTTTAGAATTTATAGTATTTTTTGATTGGGTGAATATGATAGTGGAAGAATAACTTAACTTGATGACACAGGCAGAACAGCTGGAATGTCACGTGTAGCAAGGAGACATTCACGAAACGTCATGGAGAAGATCACTGAGGTTAACATTTGGGTACCAATACAGTCTAAGTGGAGACAGTTGAGTGGGAACAACAGTAAAGTACATTCATGGTTTAGACAAACTGTTTTGTAAAAGATGAACATGAATGACAGGGTTCAACAGGACATACCTTATCCTTACGACTTACAACTCAGTTGCGACTGTACAGAGTGTTGTGGGCAGACCTCCACCTAGTATCTCAATGTGCGTCGCTGAAGCCGGTAGCAGTTGGTCAGTTTAACCCTTCAGCGTTGCTTTCGAGGGCGAGTTGTAACACAAATTAATACTGAAGTTAATCCTGTTACAGCTATAGACGATAGCGGACTAAAACAAGAAATGACCAAGAAAAGAGTAATTAAAAGGAAGAAAACATACATGAGAAATATCCTGGGTGATAATAATGTTATCTGAACCTGGTTGTTTAGAATTTAAACCGGTTGTTTACTGTAAATTAGCACACAAGTAGATTCGAATGATAGCTTTAAATAAAATCAAAATGTCAACTGTACAATTTTGAAAGTAGAAAAGCGAAATGCAGTTATTTAGTTCAAGCAGAGAATTTGCAGATAGAAACAAGTGTTCAATAAGGACGTAAAGTCGCTCATTAGTTCACGATGAACGAGTAGAAAAATTTATTACATTTTGACAGCATAAAATCTCACTAACTTTCGAAGCGAAATCCACAGTTCATTATCACCAAGGTTTAAGCCATTAATACCGAATAAGTTCGTCACGCATTTGAAATCATAAAATTCAACTGATTTCACCAAAGTGCACAGTTGATTGTTACCACTTCGTCAAAGTTCACGTGGCCGCAAAAGAATTAAACACTGAAAGCGAGTTGGAAATTTTAGTACCTGTTGCCTACGTTGGCAGTATCAGGTCCAAGTTGCAGGTTGGCTATACTTCCTCGTGCCCTGTGCTCTTCTCTCTCTGGTGGCGGAAGTGTTTATCTGGCAGCAGTCCGTTCGGAGAAGTTATCAGTAAGTCTCTGCACGAAATCACGAGGAAAGGCGTCCGCTTGCAAGCTAAATGAGGATATCGCTTGTTTATGGGGCCGGCTGAACACGCTGAGCGATCGAAGGGTTGCAGTATTGTGAATTTTGGAGGCGGTGTAGCCGGAACTTACAGCGGTGACTATAGCGTGACGATTATAGTTTAATGCATGGAGTGAATTTTAGTCACCATTCACGTATGCTTCTGACTGAAACAGGTACTGTCCTTCGGTGTCCTCAAATAGCCATTTTTTTTTTTTTTTTCGCACTTTGTCACTGCTTACAGATAGTGCATTGCTAGATCGTATTTAAACCCTGTTCACGAATGTGCCCAAATATTGTGTTCGAGAGTGTACATTGTTAATGATTTTTATCTGACTTTCTTATACTGTTTTTTTTTTCTCCAAATCAGACTGCTGACTGTATTTTAAGTTTGTTCTATAACGGTGGCCTTCGTGTGAGTGCACGTTGTTTATGCACAGTAGGCCTGTTAAACTTGTAGATAGTACTGGACTATTGTCTGGTGGCGCAAAGAAGCCATGATTTCCTATTGCTCATACAGAATTGCTTCTGAGTAATCAGCAATACTTCCTTATATTCGCATGAAGTGAAATGAACTGACGTTCATATTCATGGTTCCACGTAAATTCAGATTTGATACCAACCTCTTTGAATATTTGCGAAATTGTTTTTCTAAAATACAATTAAACTTAATCATTCTTTTCAATCTGAGGTAAACTAAAGATTAGTTTTCGGTTTTCAAACTGAATAAAAATTAGAAATAATCGTCAAATGATAATTTATATTTAGGCTCTGTTTCTTATAACGCTAAATGCTGCTGACTTTTATTGGTTCAGAGTGTTTAAAACATTTTCCTGTCGTTAATTTGATTTATTAGTTACAGTAACGCTGCACTTTTGTGTTCATTTTGACTCAAGATATTAATAAATAAGTTTTGATTAAAATGTTAAGCTGAACTTAATCAATCCGTTCCACTCAGTTTATTCAGTTAACCCATGACAGTACGCTACAGCCCCAAGTCAACTGAAAATCTATAAATATCTTAGTGTTTAAAAATCTCATGACGACTAATATATTCAAAGTCCCACCAACACAGCCTGACGCTCAGCGACCCTCTGGCCACCCAAATTTCTTTGGTCTTACCACACTGCCGAGCACCCAATAGAGGGCAGACCCCGCCAAAAACTCGACAGAACCCCGCCCTCTGCTGTGCATGCTTACTTCAACACTCGGTCACATGGCAACGACCCTATTCAGAGCCCACCACTGTCTACTTTTACGTTAAATTTAACATTTATAAATATCAGGACACGAAATAAATGTTCAGTTTCTGACCTCACGAAAAGCGTTATGTTAGTTCTAGCACATGTGAGCTCATTCATGACTGTTTCCTAACATCAGGCGTTGTTGTGTGGTTATGGTCAAAACTAAACATCAAAATTCGTTATAAACATTCAATTACAGTTAGACACAGGAAGCAGTAGGATAAGAAACTAGTATATCTATACTGGACTGGCGCATTGTACACTTTTGGAGGATTTCGCAGTATATGCATGTATTCAGATAAGATGTTTATAACTCTTTCGTAATATGTTTAATTATAAATGTAAACTGTTTCTATAATTATCAGCTGTCATACATGTCGTGAGCCTAAACTGCGAGTTAGGCTTTGATAAGCCACAGGAAGGCTCTAAATGATTCATTCCTTCTCAGTTCTATGTTTTCCAAAATCTTACGTATCTAAATGAGTGATGCATGAACAGAACATACCGAGCTCTGATTGCGCCCACCAGTTAGGGTTACGAGTGCAGTGCCTTGGCAAAGTGGCGATAAAGGGAGATAAGATCTTATTGTTAAAATGCGCAAGATGTTTTGTTATAAAACAGCAGGGTGTATTCAGAAGGAATTATGGAAAGGAACCACCATATAAACAGAGCACTGTGCGTTGATGTCGACACTAGTGGCCTGTTAACATGAAAGTATCGGCTGATTAAATGTGCTAGATGCAGCTATAAAGAGGGTGGGGAAAAGTTTGTATAAGGTTCAAAAAATGTGTGCGATCTGTGCAGGCTACGAAGCTGAATAGCTGTAACGCTCTGTGCGTAAGATATTGCGATGGCGGCTACATTTGACTTTGCCATCTGCAGCTTATGCAACAATTGAAACAGGAAGGTTACGGCAAGCTCTTCAGTTTTGCATGACAATACAGGAAGCACTTGGGGATAAACGTTTAGGCTCCATGTGAGTATTCAGTGGCGAAGCAACTTTCTATTTACCTGAAAAGGTTAATGGCCTTATGTGAAAGTGTGGGACAGTGAAAAAATACATGAAAGTGTAGCGCATGAACGAGACGCTGAAAGTTAATATTTTCTGCGCACTATCAGTGACGAAGCTTTGTGGACTTTTTTTTTCTTCGGAGAAGAGGATGATGGGTACCCCGTACCTTGATATGTTGCAGCTGCTGCTGATTCCAAAAGTTTCTTTTTCCGAAAATAAGAACCTCTCATCGCAGCATAAATAATCATCGCTCCCTATACGAACTTCGCATCGCCGGATTGGGCATAGTGGTGAAGATTGCATGTCACTGTTCCCTTGGCCCACCAGGTCAATTGACATGAACCCTAATCACTTCTTGCTTTTGGGGTACATTGCGTACTGTGTAAACGTACCTCCGCTGCCGAGAACTCTGGAACAGCTCACAGAAAGCGTCAATGCTCCTATTGTGACTGTTAAGATGTTGCTACATAAGGTGTGGAACGAATTTGACTAGTGGTTGGACGTGTTGTATGATCAGAGGGCTCTCTAGAACATTTTGCAAAAAGCAAACTTGATGAGTTTACAGTGCTGTTGAGGCATCAGACATATTTGCACTGGTATTAATCTGGAAAATGTACAGATTCGAAAACGAATGAATTATAGTAGTTCTTCATAACAATAACTATTAACATTTTGAGTACTGTTTGTAAACAATGTAACAGTTGCAATGAGCTCGACTCACTGCTGCAATGCGTAAGGTGTAAAAGTATTTAGTTGCCTTGTGGCACGTCTGTGATGCATCTTGCGTACGTTCGGTAGATACTGCAAGTTTTACTCCACGCTTTGGCTCGCTGAGCTCCCCGCGCTCTCGCGATTTTCCGAGCTCCTGACTCGTTACTACTTAGTGGCCAGCGTCAGCCGCCTGAACCCTTGTTGCCATTATGGACTGTCATGTGTCAAGTTTACCAAGGAAACGCCCTCAGCGACGCTCCATCGCTGGCTCAACGCCACACTTCGTACATGTCGAACAGCTTCCGCAGCTGCACGATGCGCCGAAGGTCCGAGCTGCCAGTCAGAGAGTATGCTGAGCAAGACGTCATGTATAGATATTCCGATCACATAAACTGTCGGTAAACTGCTGGTGCAGACTAGCTGGCCGCTATGGACTTCTAACAATTCGATTTTAAGGAAGCAGTTCGGTGAAAAAGTGACTCCTTCAGATCTTAAGGCCTGATTTCTTCGTTCAGTAAAGGACTGAATTTCTTTTCATTATACTTCTCAGTTACTGTGCTGTGCAAGAATAAGTAATCCGCTGCACGAAATTTCAAAGTTGGCAGAGATAAGAAAGCCTGCGCAGACCTTGTATTTGGCTCATTTTAGTTCATAGGTTATTTCGGAAGAAATGGAGGCAACATATCGAAGTTTTGGTCCAGACTAGCCGGATCAGTTTGAATTGGTCTTACTCAATGACGTTTAAAGGTGTCCTTGACGCGTTGCTCGCCAAATCACATAATTTAACCATTTCCCGTCATCCATCCATAATTTACACTAATTCTTTAAGAACATACCGACCTATGTCGGTCAATTATTTTAGGTGTGTTGACTGGAGCGATGTTAGCAAAGTCACACTTCAGCTTTAAGGATATTTCCGCTGTCATTGCCTAAGTTCAATGGCAGTGGCCACCAGGCCCGAATTATGATGGCAGTGGTCCACACAGTTTCACAGTATGTAGGTGGATCACCTCCATGGAGGCCACATTTCCCGTACTTTAGTGTTTTCTGCAACTCATAACCATAAATTCCTCAACAAGCTCAATCAGGCACGTGCCTTAGTTTTTGACTTGGTTCTTGACCATTTCAGGTCAAATATACTAATCTTGAATAATGAACATCTATTTTATATGGCCTGTGTTGCCGGATGTCGCAGATTAGATATAGACTTGTTCTAAATTTCAACCATGACCATTTGTGTGCTAATTCAATAAGATGTTTATGCGTTGTAACCATAGCTAAGCAAGTGCTTAACAAGTACGTCTTAAAAACTTCTGTACCTACTCGTAATAATGACGATGTTGGCTTGATATCATTCCCACTCCAAAGTTCTTCTTAGGTGATTAAACTTCGTCCTTAAGCGCACAAAGTTTCCTAGATAGCCCATTCCTTGTATGCACATGTCTTCCTCATGTCATGACCAATGAATACTTAATAAATGTTTAGGCAGTCGATCTAATTACGTTCTGCATGGGTTAACATGTAAGCTCTTTTCCTCAGCCACACCTTCTATTTCACTTCACTAGTAAATTCAAGGTCAGGAGTTAAGTTCACGTCTTGTCCCAACAAGTAACTGTCATACAGTTTATGCGCAGGCGCAGGGTATTGTGTCCGCCTAGGCAGGCGTAATAACGCTACGGTCAGTTCCAGCGCAGCACTCGTGGCTACCTCATCGCGGTTGTGAAGTGGGGCCGAGGCAGTTCGAGATAAGTTTTATAGTCTGACAATAATTTATGGATTTGTGGTTTTAGCTTGACGATGTCCACTATGGAAAAACGGTAGTTACTGTTGCTCTGAAGGTTGAGTTATCCCGATTGAAACCTATCTAAATTCTAGGCAAACGGTGCAAGTGAGGCTGTTAATTTTAATAATTAATATCGAAATTGTATTTGAAGAGCAGAACGAAATTTCCTTTAATTCTCGAAATATTGGTTTGTATAGTCACTGGATAGGTCGACCATAGCGTGCTCAGTGAGAAAAATGTTGCGTAAACAATATTCATACATCAGTCAAGAAACAAACGACGTTTTTGCAAATGATGGTACGCAGAGAGAGACTATCATGTGACTGATACTCGTAACGTATTTGTTCACCGAGGTATGAAAGTAACTGTAGCTTTCTTGATGGAACTATGTACTCTTTACGAGTTTTTAACATCACACCCAAGAATAGTGTTATGGCACATGTTAATATTTATTATGTTCTATTTTAGCAACTTCAATCTGTTGTTACGCTACCAGACGAAATCGGTATGTAGCTACAATTTTTAATTATTCAGTTTGCACTGAGACCCTTTCCTTATTTAAAACAGTTAACACGTTTCGTAGCAAAATATCACTATTGTTACGGTTTTCAGTACAAATAGTCGTTTAATCCATCTCTTCATCGTAGTGTATCTGGTGTGAACAGCTTCACCTCTGTGAAACTAAGCTACCTACCTTCATTTAAACCACCTAATTGTAGTCAAATCGATCTCCCTCTGCAATTTTTGGCTCTCACACTTCTTCCCATTGACTATTGACCGATCTCTCCTTTTAATAAACTTGTACCACAATTTTTTTTACTCCAGTTCGATTGAGCACCACTTCATTAGTTGCACAATCTACCGACCTAATATTCAACATTCTTTTGTAGTACCACATTTCCAAAGTTTCTATTCGCTTCATCACTGAACTGTTTAGTTATCCAGTTTTCACTTCCATACAAGGCTACCCTTCAGGCAAATACTTTCAGAAAAGACTTCCTAACACAACTTAATGTTAACTGTTAACAAATTCTTAATTTTCAGAAATACTACTGTGAAATACAAGTTTTCGTTTTGCATCCTCTCCGTTTCATGCTCAGATATTCTCTTCAAAGCCCTTCAACTGTTATATCTAAAGTCTGGTTTCTGTAAAAGGTGTACAGGATGTATAGTTCATGAACCTAAGGTCGACAGATCCGTACAACAATCGCTGTGTGTACTGTGAAAACTAACAATTTTGTACAGGAGTTAGATGTTCCGAAATTTTTCGAAACACTAACAGGTGGTGCTGTAATCGCAATACATAGTGGCTAAAGTAGTGTACCGCAGCCAAGATCGACCAGTTTCACCACTGACACGCGAAAGGTTAGCACTGTAAAGGAAGAAATTGAGATCACGTATTCTACTGAACTAAGTTTTCTGGTACTGAAATACCAGTTCTACAGAAGCAAGGTGCAATTTGCAAACTCGATTTAACGTTTGATGTTCCAAAAGGACTCTATCTGAAAACGCTTCACAAAATTTAATGGTCAGGCAGTGTGGCTGATCTAGAAGGGAATGTTGGCCCCAGGTAAACTCCCGAAAATGTCAGTGGAAATACAGAAATATCCAAGGAAATCCGTCTGAAGAATTACGGCAGG
This sequence comes from Schistocerca cancellata, assembly GCF_023864275.1. Classification (NCBI taxonomy): domain Eukaryota; kingdom Metazoa; phylum Arthropoda; class Insecta; order Orthoptera; family Acrididae; genus Schistocerca; species Schistocerca cancellata. The sequence goes on from NC_064631.1 coordinate 446,060,369, forward strand.
GACAAGATTGAAGCGTTGCAGCACCCAGAAAATACTGAAATAGAGCTCACAAATGTTCCTGTTCAAAATCCGAAGCAACCTACCTGCATGAGCTGTGTAGCAGACATTGTGAGACACATTTTTTTTTTTCGGTGGTTGATAATGAAGAATTTGATGCTGGCTGCATCTGGCTAACAGATGCAGAACACTTCTACCAGAATGGAATCTTGAATAAACAGAACTGTCGATTTTTTTTCTTGCTGAAAATCCCCACTTGCGTGAAGTAAAACAGTATTCTCCCAAAGTTAGTACTACTTGGGCTGCAGTGTGCAGCAGTCATTAGTGAGCGTTGAGTTGCGATTTTGGAACAATTTGTCGACACACAGCAAGTGTTGGAGGGTCAACGAGATATTGAGAATTAAACCTTTTTTTTCCATGATTCATACACTAATTCATAGCTATGTTTCAGTTATGCTCAGTGCATAGTTTTACCGGGTGGCTTCCCCCTTCAGTCCCTCCCCGGGTCAATGTTGTCCTGTTTTCGCCATTGCTGCTACTGAATTCCAGTCCGTCCTCATATTTAACTTATTTTCTCCCTTAATTACGTGGATAACATGTTTTTCCGCATCATAAATTTTTTTCTCTCTTTGTTATGTAGACACGTAAACTTACACCACTGTAATAGGTGTTGGCTTTGTGTCAGTCTTGAGGATGAAAAAGGTACTGGCAGTTTAAAAGATGGTGTTTAGTATTGCAATACTGGTTCGCTCATTATTTCAGTAACTAACTCTCGCAAAGTGGTTAAAACACACATTAGTATAACAAATACAGAGAGCAACTGTGACATATTCAGTTATACAGAAATACCTGTGACATAAGTTGATACACTATCATCATAGTGAACTGCATCTGGGTGCTGCAAATTGTAGTAGTAAAAGCTGTTCTGAGAGTCATAGCAAGTTGTTGTTCTTGGTCCCTCATTTTTAAAATGTTTCTGCCTACATAATGAGGCAGAGAAGTCATGGACAGTAGTTCACAAAATCTGTAGAAATAAGGAAACAGGAATACCGAGATATGTGAAAGAATATGTTGTAAGGAAGATAAAGAAAATGGTATTTCATCCCCTTTCGTCATTCTTTTGAATATTCACCGTGTAGTTAAATACTCTTTGAGTTTCAGCTGGTCCCTAGACGACCCTCAGTGACACTAACTGGCTACCATTAGACCGTTTGTTCCCAAGAAGATGTGCCAGACAAATCTTATAGGAATTCCTGTTCAAATCTTAAGTTCGGAGTGTAGATAAACAATAAATACCACTTCCATGATTGTAAAAATGCATTTAGTGCAAAAAAATGGACGTCTTAAAAATGTAACAGTGGGAACGGGAGGGTACAGAAACTGCGCATCTAATACTGTGAGAAACCAATGTAAATTTTTCCATCTTTACATTTATTTTTCTAACAACGTATTTTATACAGCTCATTTACAGACGATACAGAATGTGAATATATAACCAATAATAATTGAACAATATTCCCCTTTTTTAGTAAGTAAAGTTTAAACTTGAGTTTGTATGAAACTGTGCAAAACAATTTGCATGCAAAGGAATTTCACATTTCTTACATCGTTTTGTGTTCTTGCTCTGGCCACAATTTAGTTGTCCGCCTAATAGTACAATCAGATGAGCTTTCCCATCGTAGGGTACATCATTCAGCGCTCTTTCATGTAAGGCTTTTAGATTTTGCAGTGGATGGGCAGGTGACTGTCGGGAGATGTACTTTGGAAAGTAAGAGTTGACCACATACATTGTGAAGCCAAGAAGATAGTGGATTGCCCGTATACAGTACTGTTTTTCTATACAGCAAACAAGCATTGTTTATTAATGCATTTAGCGTAAATTAATGCTGTATTTTCCAATATTTTCATAAAGTCCGTCCACTCCTCCCATGTAAGTGTTGTGGCTATCAACCGCAGCAGGAGTAATCCCATCAATAAAATTTTTCTCAGTCCTACTGTATCGTTTGGATTATTGAACTCCACTTCCGTTTGAGGCGATGATAACAATGTTGTTGTCATGGTAGAGAATCAGTCAATCCAGATTTATTATCGGCTACTTGGTCATATGTTTCTCTAGCAGCTTTTTTAATTTTATGAAAATCTTCCAGAGGGCGCCCTCTGTTCTGTTTGAGTGAATTATTCCGGTTCCAGTGCAACTGTTCTTTCAGTACTTCCAAAAGTAGCAATGAAGTAAGATATTTATAAAAAAAGAAATCATGTCTTATCAAATGGATGTTTTGATACTAGATCTAACACAACTGAACCACCTTAACCAAGCTCAGGTCTTAAGTTTCCTCTTACAGCACCCTGGTATGGTTCAGCTTATACTTGGTACCCTACTCTTGGGCAAACACACCAGACTTATAACAAAATCTAATCAGTTTACCTGCCATATGTTGCTTTGTTCTGTGCCTACCATGATAAGGACTCATAGCCTCAATACATAAGTCTTTCGTTATTGAAAGCTCCTAGCCACCTATCATTAAGTTTACAAATGGGTCTCATTTTTGAAAACGTCATCTTTGGGTAAGCTGTTATCACAGGCATGTATATCTTTCACAATTTTTTGTTCAAATCTTCCCCTTTAACATTGCTTTTGATACAGCTAGATTATGGCAATCGTTCATTTCCCAGAACATATGTCTTGGTAAAGGGTTGTAACCTGTCAGAAGAAATATGGCCAATAATACTCTTATTTCTCCACTTGAGACATTGAATGTTGCATCTCCCTGCTGATAAGCATAAATAGTTGTGTAATTGGCTAGCATTTCCACAATATAATAAAACAGATCAAACAGCTGTACTGGTGACATTTATTCCATCAAAAATGTCTTCATCTGCTTTTCATTTATATCATTCTGAGTCCATCTCCTATCAGCCCTCTTCCTTCTGCCGGTAACAGAAATAGTGTTCGATACAGAACATTAAGAATTGAGAACACTATCAATGTGTGCATCACCAGAAGTTGCACTTAATGGCTCATTAGACTCCCTAGGACCTATATGTAATATAAAACATCACCTTCCTTGAATCTATAAGAACTATTTACATAGTTACAGATAGCTTTGAAAATTCTAGTAAGCGTATTTCATAATCAAAATCTTCAATTCATAGTACTCTCTGATTCATAGTACCTCTTGGGTAACAATTTCTCCCATCACAATATTTTGTAAGTTTTATTTCTGCAACAGATCTTAGCTGGTTGCCACTTAGATGATTTATATCAGTTTCACACTCGCCACCTGAACCTTCATCTGACTACCATAGATCAGGGGGATTTATGCACAAATCAGCATCAGAAAAATCAATATCCTCTTCCAATAATACTAATTTCATCGGCGGTCCCTCTAAAATGCAAGCGCTTTACTGTTACTTCAATGCATCTACTCAATCCCACTGTTCCAATAATGGAACACTCAGTTATGATGCATTATAACCCATTGTTCAAAACAGATATGAACAAGACACACACACACACACACACACACACACACACACACACACACACACACACACACACACTTGTATTCATACATCATACTAGAAACAATATCATTACCCACTCTCAAATGCCCCCCAGGGGCCCACAGTCCCTTTTGTGGATATGTGTGTGGTGTGCACAGGGCCCTGAGCTATTGGTCTCCTTCCTTTTCCCAGACTGCATTACTGTCCTTGTTCCTTTATCTCTGCCAACACCTTTCCTTCCTCTGTATATCGACCTGGCTATCTTCACAGTTTTGTTTTGGTATGTTTAGGTTGCTGTTTCCCTCTCCTTTTCGGCGCTTTTTTGGTCCCCTTGGGGTTTGACCTCCATTTCCAACTTTATCCATTCAGTGTGAGCCATTTGGGGATGAATTCCCAACATAGTTTCTATGGTGCAGACTCCTCACCCCCTCCTCACCCTTTTCCCTTTGCACCCTGGCCCCCTTCTTGCTAGGTCACCAGCACAGTAGCCAGTCTGTGTGGTGGGGCTGTTAAGTACCGACTTGGCTGAGCCCCCTGACAACACAGGGCTCACAGTGCTAGTACCTGAGCTGTTAACGCCTTGTGTATGCCAAAAGCCGATGCTTATCACTTTGGGGCATCAGAACTCCCAGTAATGGCCACTGTGCCAGACGGCCACTGCTGTGGCTGGGTGGCGCCCACAGGGTGAGCCCCTGGTCAGTGTGTGGTACTAGAGTGGACGCTTTGCACATAAAGCGACAAAAGCTCCAACACTGGGCATTCTGTGGCTGTCTCTAAGAGTCATGGAAGGCAAGACACACTTTCTGATCCTTTGGCCTTCCACTCCCAGGCTAGCCCCTGGGAAGAGGGTCAAGTTCGCGAGCTTGGGTTGAAACCTTTCCCTCGGTACCTGGTTTGTAGCAGGACGGACAGCAAAAGTTTTGCCACAAGTAAGCCTTTGTTTCTCATGGAGACAAGTATGGCGAAGTGGAAACCACGAGTAAAATACGGTTCAGTTCTTTGCCCAAGACATCTTCTGCTGCCCAATCTGAAGCCCTGCATGCTTGTGACCATCTTGGTGACATCCCAGTCTGTCACACCTCCAAACCTTTGAACTCAGTACAGGCCATGATTTTGCAAGGGGATCTTCTCCAAACTGACGAGGAGCTCCATGCAAACCTCGAGTGGCGAGGAGTCCAACGTATCTGCCGTATGCACTGATATCCTAAAAACCATCATACTGTTAGAGGCGCCTTTATCCTGGACTTAGACCCTCCCAGAGAAGGTAAAGGTGATGGCGTATCAGTGTTATGTAAAACCTTGCATTCCAACACCAATGAGGTGCTTTAAATGCTTACGGTTTGGACACGTCTTCCCGCTGTACGAATGATCCCCTCGGCAGTGACTGTTAGTGTCAACTCCATGAGGGGACTGCCTGTGTTCCCCTGCTGTTGAGTGTCAATTGTAATGCGCAGCATCCCCATGCTCACCAGCATACCCTGTGTATGTGAAAGAACAGTGGATTCACGAGTACAGGACCTTGGATCGACTTACCTACACTGAGGCTTGTCGAAAGTATGACTGGCTCCATCCCGTGCCTATAACTTCTACTTTGTCTTCAGTTGCATCAAAAATGGCTCTGTGCACTATGGGACTTCACTTCTAAGGTCATCAGTCCCCTAGTACTTAGAACTACTTAAACCTAAGGACATCACACACATCCATGCCCGAGGCAGGATTCGAACCTGCGACCGTAGCGGTCGCGCGGCTCCAGACTGTGGCGCCTAGAACCGCTCGGCCACTCCGGCCGGCTCAATTACATCCATTCCCTCTCCTACCCTACCCTATCCTCTTCCCAGCCCTACCCCATTCGCCCCACACCTTCCACCTCAACAGACTCTCTCACTACACTTCCACCTCCTCCACCAGAGAAGCTCTCCCCTCCTTTGGCAACAACTGGTACTGGAGCTCCCTTCTGGAACTCCACTCCCTGGTACTGCGAGAAATGACACTCTGCAGCTCCACATCAGCCACGCGATCTGTGGCCAGTGGGTGCCAAGATTGCCAGGTGTAATACTGTGCGTGACCTCGCTGCAGTCTGCCCTTCTCTTCAGTAGTGGGACTAAGTATGAATCACCCCACTTTCCATTGTTGCCAAATTTATTAAAGATGGCGGCGATGACGTCATCTGAGATGGCGGCATGTAGACTTAACAGCACATGACGCCATGCAAGATGCCCGCTTTTGGCGGGAAACTAGGCCAATTGTGCAATGTCCACTAACCTAAGCATCCAGAAAAAAATAGGCGCGAAATTCAAATTCCAACAGGATAATGAATGCAAAACCGTACTTGTCTTTGTTATTATTCATTATCATACGTTATCATTGACCTGCTTCCACTAGAAAAGTCCCTCTAAGTTTAAATTCCAGCACGATAATGGCTGCAAAACCGTTCTTACCTTTATTATTAATGATTATTATTCATTATCATTCGTCATTTATTATTATTGGCGTACCTACGTTAGAAAATTGTGCCAAATTCAAATACCAACACGATAATGTCTCCAAAACTTCCATTTTTTATCATTTATTATTTATTCAAGATGACAGATTCTCTCGGCGAGAAAGCTATTTGCGTTGTATACATAGCAAAAATCTGTCCAGTTCAAATTCCAACACCGTAATCTATCACACGTACGAACTTTCGCGGTTCAAATGGCTCTGAGCACTATGGGACTCAACATCTTAGGTCATAAGTCCCCTAGAACTTAGAACTACTTAAACCTAACTAACCTAAGAACATCACACACACCCATGCCCGAGGCAGGATTCGAACCTGCGACCGAGCAGTCCCGCGGTTCCGGACTGCAGCGCCAGAACCGCTAGACGAACTTTCGCGGTCACTTATCTCTTTTCACTGGTAACCTATCAAAATCGTGTCAAATAATAAATTACACTTACAGTAACCTAACTCACGTCCTTTGATTTTGCAGAGGGAAAGGGACTGAAGTCTTTATTTGAAGCAGTACGGTCATCACTTGTCCTCCCACACAATAAGTACACACCCTTGATGCCACAGTGCAGTCGCCACTACGTCCGCGCTCCAAATGAATTAGTTCAAATCGTCGCCACCCCCTGGCCCCGCCGGCCAGCGTGCTGACCCCCACTGCCGACAGCCGTCACGTGAGGCGACCGCTCGCTTGTAAGTGGCGCGCGGTCGGGCGCCGGTTAGCGCGCGTGCTGATGATGATGATGCTTATGGCGTTGCGCGGGAGCTGGGCCGCGCTAGCCGCTGGACCAGCGATCGCTCCCACGCCGTAAACGTTTTTCGCTGGACACGCTGGAACTTGCCGAGTTCGACGTCACAGCGGTCCCTCGTCCCTTCACCATGTGTACTCGTCACTTCCGCAACGTTTCCCGCCAAAACTGTTTGCCTCGGAGCTGAATCACACAATGGTCGTCGGTTCCACAAAGAACGCTGTGCTACACTTTTGGCGCCAAAGTTTGCTCGACAGTGGAATCCGCCACGAGAACGCTCGCTAATTGACTCTCTCATGCGCGCGTTATAACCGGACACTCGCCACGCCGCCGCCCCGCTTACGTCACACACCCTCCATACACGCGACGGACATAGTCTTCTGTAAATATGCTAACCCCCCACATCGCTCATCTAAGCTATCAATTACCTAATTACTTAATTCCATTTCAGTTTTAATTATAGTAAATAATTCAATTTACAATTTCATATACATATGCAAACGTGTTCAACCACCTAATTTCAATTACTTTTCGAGGACCAGACCGCCACCTCTTCCTAGGAACAAGCGCTGAGTTTGAATTCTGGCATTAAAGGTCACTTCTGCTTTCTCTGCCAACTTAAGAAAATTGTTGGAAAGAAAGGGCACTTGTACTAACCTCAGTCACCCGACCACCACTTCCCCCTAGGAACCAGCGCCAAGTTTGATTTCGGCCAGTAAATAAAGCTTACTTGCGCTTCCGCTACCAATGTAAGAAAATTGTTGCAAACGAAGGTCATCACCACTAAACTAAGCTACCAGGACTCAACCTATTCCTACGCACTCACCCCAGCAATAGGCCCATATATGGGGGAACGAAATTACTTTATTTAGGGGCGGAGTATATTGTATCACACCGACATCTCCCACACCATACAGACCTGCAAAACACTCTTACATAACTCATTTATAATGCTCTAGACACAAGATTGCTAATTGTAAATGGTTCAAATGGCTCTGAGCACTATTGGACTTACCTTCTGAGGTCATCAGTCCCCTAGAACTTAGAACTACTTAAACGTAACTAACCTAAGGACATCACACACATCCATGCCAGAGACAGGATTCGAACCTGCGACAGCAGCGGTCGCGCGGTTCCAGACTGTAGCGCATAGAACTGATGGACTACTCCGGCCGGCTGCTAATTGTAAACAGTAAAAAATAACACAACACAGCCTACAGACATGCGCAGCGCTTGAAAATGCAAAACGTTTACATCCAAATATCCTAACAACTCCTAATTTGATAAATAATTTCAGTGCATATGCTGATGGAAGGAGGAAGGAGTGTACTTTATTTATTTGGGACATATCTTTTTGAAACTTTTGCATTTCGTATGTTTCGATATGTAAGGCTGACATAAGGCAGGTCCTGAACTCCAGTAATGCACTACACTTGGGAACACAACCACACTCATCAAGATATCCATTCCTATTCAGACCTGTAGCTCCTCTACAGATAAATTTGTCCAGTTATTTGTTGACTCACTCACAGACTGACCAGATAGCCACTTTTTTTTTTTTTTTTTTGCGCAAAATCCGCTCAGACGGTGGTGTGTTGCCCGGGAAAGTAAGGAAGGACTGCACTCTAATTCGAGCCCTTTTATTTAGTTGTGGAGCATATTTGCCGCAAAACACCCGCACTGATCTGACTGGTCATGACACAGCCCACAAACACGTAAACAACTCATTTCACCATGCAATAGAAAAACTGCTCTTAAATAATGCGGTACACAATCTGCAGACGAACTCTGTACATTTAAACTCGCCAAATAAAGCACAGTACAGTCCAGACATGATCGCAAAAGAATAGTTCAACAGACGTGCCCAAACACCCTCACCCAATACCCTGCCCCCGGCTGCCAAACAGGCCAAAAATCTCTGCTCGGCGTCCCCCAAACATGACCACCTCACAGTCGCATTCGCGTCTAACACCCGAGAAGATTCATATCACCTATGCGCGTTAGGTTACACTCCAAACCAGGCAGCGCGCGTGCGGTTGGCGGGAGGAGGGATTCGAGAGCCTCCACCCAAGTTCAGCTTCCGCGCTTGCTCGTGACAGCCGACCAGAAAAGGGCACTCTCCTCTGACACACTTGAAAGCTGCATTGTTCTTCTCATGTTTACCGCCGGCGTCTCAAGGTCCGGACCTGCCTTCACGTCTATTGTCAGAATAGCCCACAGCTCGTAGACACACGATTAACGCCGCCGCGAAAACACTTACTGCGGTGACGGAAAACCAATCATTCTGATCCATGCTGCAGGGGCGTGTAATGATTAACTCTATTTATATTTTCAAACAACCTATTTAACCATACAGTATATCTATCACACAATCAAAACACCCACCCTAGGCCATGTCGCACAGGCCACGGACACGCACTCAATCATAATTTCAGTACACACAATAGCAAACAGCTACTAAATAATTCTTCACACTGATATGTAGATACGCTCAGTACTAGTAAATTATCCAGAAAACACAAAGCAGAACCAGCATATCCACTCGCAAAATAACTCAGCAGACGTGCGCAGGTACCCCCTCCGCACCCTATCCACAGGATCGTGAAGTCACACATCCGTCTGATTACAGGCAGCCCACAGCCCCTGCTCGGCCTCCGCAAGCGTGAGTTGGCGTGGTCGACACGCTCTTCAGCTGTCATAGCACACACAGACGTCCGTGCAGGACCGCGAGCCGTCACAACCCCTAGCCGCCACCACCAAACGCGGGTGAAAGTCAACTTTATATCAATGTAGCATAATTCCAAAGCGCAGCCTCCATATGCTAGACACATTATAGCAGCAGCACACGTCTTTACCTCCCATGACACACTGAGCATTGCTCTTGACATGACATTAAACGGCCCTTTAACTAAACATAACTACACATCCCTGCTCTCCCCCCCAGGGGGTCCACAACTCTTTTGTGGATACGTGCGTAGCGAGCACGGGACCCCGAGCTAATGTGGCTTTCCTTCCTTTCCGGGCTGCATACCTTCCCATTCCGCATCCTTCCCCATCCCTATCTTCGCCCCTCCTCCCCTCACCTCTGGCTCTTTCCTTCCCTTTCTCCCCATCTGGGAGTATGGTTTGTGCCTACGTCCGGAGACGGACGCTCGTAAATGTACTGCATTCTTCGCCTTTCTTGCTTTTGTCTTCTTCCTTCCTTTGTCCTTCCCTTTTCCTTACCTCTTCTCTTTCCCTTTTCTCCGCTGCGGCGTTTGAGACCTCTCTTCTTTCCTTTCCTTTCCCTTTCTCTTTCTTCCTCCCTGTGCGTGTCTGAAGGCCGACCCACGCCCTTCGTGCGTAGCCAGTGACGGGGTAACGCGTAATTCCCCGCCCCGGGTAGACAGGTAGGACACGTACGTACCCCCTGGTAACGGCCAGGCCCAGGGAGGGGTGATTACCATAGCTGATACCTTCCGAAAATGCCGATTGGTCCCTCCGTCCGTTTGTCGGGAGGTGTGACCTGAGGTGTGAACAATCACCTAAGGCGGGAGTGCCCTCAGAGAGGGCCCCCACAAAGGAGGAGCGCGCCATCGGAGACGCCGGTAATCATGGGGGATTCTTCCGCAATGGTTTCCTCACCTTCCACTATGTCTGCTCACAAACGTAAGTATACTGAGTCTCAGCCACAGACGATTCTTCCATCGTTGCCACAGTTCCTTGTTGTTTCTCGGACTGATGAAGGTCACGACTTCTCCACGGTCAACCCTTTCATTATTCAGAAAGGTGTCGACGCAATTGCAGGTCCTGTAAAGTCTTGTTCCAGATTACGGAATGGCACCCTGTTGTTAGAAACACACAGTGCCCTCCAGGCACAAAAATTGCTGTGTACTTCTCTGCTCCACACCTTTCCTGTCCGGGTGGAACCGCACCGAACCTTAAATTCCTCGCGTGGAGTCGTTTATACACGCTCCCTCGATGGATTATCTGACGAAGAAATTCAGCACTATCTGTCTGACCAGGGCGTAACGGCAGTTCATAGAGTAATGAAACGGGTTGACACGAACATCATTCCAACCCGCACTGTCTTCTTGACATTTGACACAGTTCAACTCCCATCGAAAATCAAAGCTGGCTATGAGATAATTTCCGTTCGCCCTTACGTCCCAAACCCTACGCGTTGCTATCGATGTCAGCGGTTCAATCACACCAGCCAGTCCTGTTCCAATCCAGCCAAATGTATTACGTGTGGCAAGGATGCCCATGAGGGTGCTTGTCCACCTCCATCCCCTCGCTGCATCAACTGTATGGGTGACCACGCTGCTTCCTCTCGAGATTGCCCCGTTTTTAAGGACGAAAAGCTCATCCAGGAAATAAGAGTGAAGGAAAAGGTGTCAACCTTTGCTGCTCGAAAATTATTCGCCAGTCGCAAGCCCACCGTGCCTCAGACAGGAAAATATAGCACTGTCCTTGCTTCTCCTCGGCCAACAAAGGAGGCGGCCACGCAGACTTGCGACCTCACCTTTAGTGCCACGGTCGTCAGATCGGCCAGCGCAAAGATCGCTCGTTCAACCTCACCACTTTCGCCTGCCCACTCTATGGCTCACCCTTCGTCGGGTTCTGCTAAATCTCGAGCCCAAAAGTCGGACGCCAAGTCTTCGAAAAAAGAGCATACTCGTGAAGAGTTTTTACGTACCGCAACTTCCCAACCATCGGTTCCTCCATCTAAACATCATTCTTCCAAGAAGGCTACAAAGAAACCCAGTTCCTCTCCTTCTCCGCCAAGGCGTGTCCCATCTACAGCACCACCTGGCGGAAATCGCCCTCGGCCGTCTTCTGTGTCGCCGAGGCGCACTGCTGGTGGCCGGTCAACCGGCCGATCGCTGGTGGCAGGAGCTGCTCCTGACCAACCTATGGATCAGGATCTTCTGCCTTCGGCTGACTGCCATTCCATGCTGTCGGTCGCTAGCTCCGAGCAGTCTTTGACTTGACAGCAACTTTGGTCACAGTCCTCCATTTTCTGTTCACCCCATGTCCATTATCCACTGGAATATCCGCGGCATTCGAGCCAATAGGGATGAATTGTCGATCCTCTTAAGATCCTACTCGCCGGTCATCTTCTGTCTTCAGGAAACGAAGCTGCGTCCCCATGACCGCTTTGTTCTCCCTCATTTTCAGTCCGTCCGATATGATCTCCCCTCTGTTGAAGGCTCTCCAGCCCATGGAGGACTCGCGATTCTTCTCCATGATACTCTCCATTATCACCTAATCCCCTTAAACACTTCCTTCCAAGCTGTCGCCGTCCGTCTTTCCCTTTCCGGATACACGCTCTCTCTTTGTACTGTATACATTCCATCGTCCACACCAATGGCACGAGCTAATCTCCTTCATCTTCTTGGTCAGCTTCCACCCCCCTATTTGCTGGTTGGGGACTTCAATGCCCACCACCCGCTTTGGGGATCTCCACATCCTTGTCCACGTGGCTCCATATTGCTAGACGTCTTCCACCAAGCGGATCTAGTTTGCCTCAACACTGGGGTCCCCACGTTTTTGTCTGCCTCCACGACAACCTTATCTCATTTGGACCTTGCGGTCGGTACTGTTCCGCTAGCTCGGCGCTTTGAATGGTTCGCCCTTCATGATACACACTCGAGTGACCACTTTCCATGTGTCCTCAGACTGCAGCCTCAACTGCCATATATGCGCCCGCGACGCTGGAAGTTTGCCCAAGCCGATTGGACACTTTTTTCGTCTCTCGCGACATTCGATGACCGTCGCTTTCCTAGCGTCGACGATGAGGTCACACATATTACCGAAGTTATCCTTACAGCTGCGGAACGTTCAATACCACGCACCTCCGAATTGCCCCGGCGCCCCCCAGTTCCTTGGTGGAACGAGGCATGCCGTGATGCAATACGTGAGCGGCGACGTGCTCTTCGCATTTTCCGTCACCATCCTACTTTGGCCAACTGTATCCGCTATAAGCAGCTCCGTGCGCGATGCCGTCGCGTCATCCGCGATAGCAAGAAGGCAAGCTGGAAATTCTTTATTAGCTCATTTAACACCTTCACTCCCTCCTCGGAAGTTTGGAGTCGGCTTCGACGGTTCTCAGGCGCGCCTAGTTTCTCCCCGGTCTCTGGGCTCACTGTCGCGCATGATACATTAGTGGACCCCGTCGCAATTTCTAACTCGTTGGGTCAGCACTTTGCTGAGATTTCGAGCTCTTCAAACTACCCGCCAGCGTTTCTCCCGAAGAAACGTGCAGCGGAAGTGCGACCTCTTGCTTTCTCCTCTCAAAATCACGAAAGCTACAATACTGTTTTCTCCATGCGGGAACTCCAACATGCCCTCTCATCTTCTCGCTCCTCCGCCCCAGGACCGGATGGTATCCATGTCCAAATGTTGCTGCATTTATCAACCCCTAGTCTGCGTTACCTCCTTCGCCTTTATAATCGAATTTGGACCGACAGTACCTTTCCCAAACGGTGGCGGGAAGCTATTGTCGTTCCCGTTCCAAAACCTGGAAAGGACAAACATCTCCCCTCTAGCTATCGCCCCAATCCTCTCAAGAGTAGTGTCTGTAAGGTTTTGGAGCGTATGGTGAATTACCGTTTAGCTTGGTGGCTGGAATCCCGCAGTCTTTTAACACCAGCCCAATGCGGATTCCGGAAGCATCGTTCTGCAGTTGACCATCTTGTTGCTCTCTCCGGAAACGCCAAACAGTAGTAATATTTTTTGATCTGGAGAGAGCATACGATACCTGTTGGAGGACAGGTATCCTCCGCATACTGTTCTCTTGGGGCTTTCGAGGTCGGCTGCCCCTTTTTCTTCGCGAATTTATGGCAGAGCGCACATTTAGGGTGCGGGTGAACACTACTCTCTCCCGTACTTTCTCCCAAGAAAACGGGGTACCCCAGGGATCCGTGCTGAGTGTTGTACTGTTTGCCATCGCCATAAATCCAATTATGGATTGTCTCCTTCCTGATGTTTCGGGCTCCCTCTTTGTGGACGATTTTGCGATCTACTACAGCTCTCAACGGACCAGCCTTCTTGAACGACGTCTTCAAGGATGTCTCGATCGCCTCCACTCGTGGAGCATCGAAACCGGCTTCCGTTTCTCACCCAGTAAGACCGTTTGTGTCAATTTTTGGCGACGTAAGGAGTTTCTTCCGCCCTCCTTACATCTAGGTCCTGTCAACCTTCCGTTTTCAGACGTCGCTAAATTCTTGGGTGTTATGTTTGACAGAAAACTGTGCTGGTCCTCCCACGTCTCCTATCTTTCGGCTCGCTGTCGGCGATCGCTTAACACCCTCCGTGTCCTGAATGGTACCTCCTGGGGAGCGGACCGAGTGGTCCTTCTCCGCCTCTATCGCGCCTTAGTGCGCTCAAAATTGGATTACGGAAGCATAGTCTACTCCTCTGCTCGGCCGTCTATTCTTCGGCGTCTCGACTCTATCCACCACCGTGGATTACGTTTAGTGTCTGGAGCTTTTTACACTAGCCCTGTGGAAAGCCTTTATGCTGAGACTGCTGAACCTCCGCTGTCCAATCGGCGAGCAGTCCTCCTGAGTCGTTATGCTAGCCATCTGTCTTCCATGCCTGCTAATCCAGCCCATGACCTTTTTTTCGACGCCTCCTTTGATGTAGGGTATGCAGGCCGCTCCTCCTCCTTACTACCCCCGGGAGTCCGCTTCCGTCAATTGCTCGATTCTCTTTCCTGCCGCTTTCCGAAAGCCTTTTTGACAACTTGGGGTACAGCACCGCCTTGGCTCCGTCCCCGGATCTGCCTGCTCCGTGACCTTTGTCAATTTCCCAAGGATGGTACCCCTACACTTGTTTATCGTCGGGCATTTGCTGCTCTATGTGCACAAATGACGGACGCCACGTTTATTTACACCGACGGCTCGAAAACATCATTAGGTGTAGGGAGTGCCTATATTGTTGGCGACACCCCAAATCGCTTTCGACTTCCCGACCAGTGTTCGGTTTATACTGCGGAGCTTTACGCTGTTCTCCAGGCTGTCCACTACATCCGCCGCCATCAGCGGATACAGTACGTTATCTGCTCAGATTCTCTCAGCTCTCTCCTCAGTCTCCAAGCTCTTTACCCTGTGCACCCTCTGGTCCACCGGATTCAGGACTGTCTGCGCTTGCTCCACCTGGGGGGCGTCTCGGTGGCGTTCCTCTGGCTCCCGGGACACGCTGGTATCTGTGGGAATGAGGCGGCCGATATGGCGGCCAAGGCTGCAGTCTCTTCCTCGGCCAGCTATTCAGTCGCTTCCCTTCACCGATCTACGGAGCGGTTTATGTCGCCAAGTTGCTCATTTATGGCATGCGCATTGGTCAACACTTCCCCGTAATAAATTGCGGGAAGTGAAAGCCCTTCCTTGCGCTTGGACTTCTTCCTCCCGAACGCGTCGTCGGGAGGAGGTAATTTTAGCTCGACTCCGGATAGGGCACTGTCTTTTTAGCCATAGACATCTTCTAAGCGGTGATCCTCCTCCACTCTGTCCCCACTGCTCTCAGCCGTGGACGGTCAGACACCTTTTAATTGAATGCCCCTATTTTAATCCGTTACGCTCCCGTCTACAGCTATCGCCTGATCTATCGTCGATTTTAGCAGATGACACGCGCTCAGCCGACCGCGTTCTCCAGTTTATTAGTGACAGTGAAATGACGTCAGTCATTTGAAGTTTTTTTTTGGGGACATCACCCCCTGTCTGTACTGGATTTTTAAGCATTCTTTCTACTTTTAGTTTCTCCAATTTTATGAGTTTGTTTCCATTGCTGCTGGTTTTCAATTTCGGTTTTTTACTGTCTTAAGTCACGGGCTGCGCGCTAATGACCATAGCAGTTTTGCGCCCTAAAACCACAACCAAAAAAAAAACCCTGCTCTCACCTCGTCGTATGACCAGCCATCTAAAATCTTCTCAATATTAGTCTTACTTTACGTTTTTTTTTTTTTTTAAATCTAATTTACTCCTCCCACCATCAACATACACAAACGTCGTCAACCCTATCTTGACGCTCATATATCACCCCACAAACAATGTCCATCAATCAATTTACCGTTCTCATCCCCCTCTTTTCCAATTACAAACGTAGCCTCTATCTAAACAACCATCAACTCATCTTTCTCACAATTTCAAGAGTAAAATTAATTTTACACACCTCCCCGAAATACCAAACCCAATTAAAGATTGAAACTTTTGTGCAGACCATCAAGCACATATCACACACAAATATTCAAAGCCTGCTCCATATTTACCACCTCCAACTTGAATTAAATATTATTACCATGGCCCCAACATTCTGCCAGCGCTCGATTTGGAACTATTTTTCCTCTCTTAACTGTTGTCACTAGTGGTCGATTATCACTATAGATTGTAGATATTTCCACATAAAAAAATCTAGTCCAATTATCTATGTAATCAAGCTGCACCCTCTCGCGATAGCATACAAACTCATCTTCTCTAGTGATTATAAAACTTTTATCTGTGACACGCCTCAGTCGCTATGCCCGATAGTTAATACCTGACCAACTTGTGTAAGGGCTGTGAAGACATAGCCGACGTGGGGTGAGGTGCTGTAATCATCACATTTCGTTAATCAACAAGCAAAGACGTGAATTAGCTCGTGCTCGATGTTCTAATGTCTCATTCCTTTTATCCTGCATCACACTTTATCCATTTAACAAACACAATCATTCGCGCCGCTGTTTAGAGACTCTTATACACATACCATCATTCAACAAATAGTATAAATTGCTCTTATCTAATAACTCATCCATTAGGTCTGGGGGCAAGGTCACCCCTTTCTTTCAGTAGGAGACAGATTTTTTTTTTTACAGTGCGCCATCAGCTTAACATCACCAATCGCGAAAAATATCTTCAAATACCTAAACACCCTCACTCAATTACACAGCGTTCCAGCTGAGGACATGAGCTTCAATATTACAGTTCTTAATCCAATAACCACCAAAACAAGTACTAAATGCTCAAACTAATACCATTGCACCTTACAAAGCGTGCATCCGAGCGCCGCCTGCGGCATGTCACACATCTATCCATCTACACAGCCATCCACTTATCCTCAGCCTCAGGACCAGCATACCGAAGTTGGCTCTCTATACCTGCTCTCCAACTATTGTCTAACGACATACACTGCACAAATGGATTCCTGTACAGCGCAAATCTCTATCCTCCATTTCGACATGTAAGCACAGACTCCCCCAGCCAGCGAAACTGACGTCATTCACGCTGTGCTCACAATTTCGAGTCACAAATCTTAAATACGCTCATATATAAAGGCCTGTTCACTCCTACCAAAACTCACTTGATAATAAAGAAAAAACATTCTCCCTTTCGAAGCATAGATAAATATGCATTTAGAACAAACATAATTCAAACCATAAGTCATACATATCATTAAAAAGGAAAGACACCAATTTACGTTATCTGACAATAATTTACATGTCCTAATGATAGTCATAGATGAGTTGTGTATTCCACTCGCTCTTCAACACAGGCTTTCACAGAACTTGTTCTACTTATAGACAACGGAGGTCGAAAATTTACAATTTCCGCCCTTAATGACTGCAGTGAGGGTTACTCAGACAGCTCCTCCAGTAGGATAGACTTGAGACCCCTACCCACCGCCGGCCGTGGTGGCCAAGCGGTTAAAGGCGCTACAGTCTAGAACCGCGCGACCGCTACGGTCGCAGGTTCGAATCCTGCCTCGGGCATGGATGTGTGTGATGTCTTTAGGTTAGTTAGGTTTGATTAGTTCTAAGTTCTAGGCGACTGATGACCTTAGAAGTTAAGTCGCATAGTGCTCAGAGCCATTTGAACCATTTGAACCTACCCACCGCTCGCCTCAGGGCTTGTCAACATCAGTCACGACTGTCGGTGATGTAGTGCTCGGGCTGTAGAGATTACCTGAGAGTTTCCATTTCCCAATGATTCTCATAAGATTAATTTATTGTTTGATAGTTACGTAAATATCAAATAAATTAACTTTTTAATGGTGTTATTTTATTCCAGTCACTGGGGTGGTCGTACCGCCATGTAATATTAATATAACGGTGCAGGAGGACACGGGTGAAGGCGTCGAGGTGGAGGCTGCTGCAGACACAATCTCGACTGCAGACACAGTCGAGTTTAATGCCCGTAAGTACTATACCTCATGTGCAGTTAATACATTAATCTGTAATTAACAATATATAAGTTTTACTAATTTAAACATTTTTATTTATCTACAGGAGAGATAAATATGACGAGTCATATGTCAGAATGGAGATCAATGAAAATGGTGAGTACTTATTCCTTTTAAATAAAATATGAATTTATATTTTAATTTTAATTGAAGAAGATAAGATTTAAATAATCTTAATTGAAGTAGATAAGTTAATGTATGTGGGGCCATCATTGATAAGTTAATCTGCACCACACGATCATTGTTCAATGATCTTTCATAATATGATCATTATATATGCTGATGATTAAATTATTTTTAATGTTACGTGCATACTCATCCATGAATAGAATTCAGAACGTGATCTAATTGTAGTATACGTTTATTGAGCGTAAATTTACATTCAGTCAAATGCATTACCCTCTATATACGTGGCGAATAGCAGACGCCATTCATCAAAGTGTTTAGCTCGCACATACTTCCATAGAGTTGATCACCATTGTAATTCAAGACTTAGTATACAATTATCATTTTAACAGATAAAATTAATTTACTAATTGTAGAATAGCTGAGTTTAAAGTTGATAATTTATCTACTAGTCGTCATTATATGCAGTGTATGCTATATGTGGCAGATTAGCTTCCTAGTTAGCTAAAAGTACGAAATCAGTAATTTCATTCCACCTCATCTGCTTTTAATGAAGCGGACGTATGAAGTAGACGCTGCGCTAGCTACACGGACTCCAACGTTAAACTACATGATCCACCCCCCCCCCCCCTGTCGCCCTGATTAAGTCGAATCTAACTTCATTTAAACGTGGCGACTGTTCATTATCTAACTCCTACTAATCTTAGTCTACTTCGATGTTGTGTGGCCCACCACATGGTGAGGTGGCTATCAAATGGAAAATAATTTGAGTACTCAAATAACGAACAACCAGATGATGATGTGAAAATTATGTATGAATTAATAAAAATTGACTAAATATTATATATTTGGTTTTTATTTACGTGCGCTGCATGGGGAGCAGGTCGACGATGAGCTTGTCTCGTCTGACGCAAGGGATAGAGCTTGATAAATAATTTTAGAATGCAGATTTATAATTTTGACTTAAAATGGGTCTATTTAATTTTTGTTATAAAATTTATATTATCTATATAGCGTATGTGTGTAGAACGATTTTTGAGTTTTAATATAATGCGGGTTGTTTGGGAGATGTGTGTGTGAGAAAATATAATTAACTTGTCCTTGTGATCATGAGCTTCTGTGCGACTGAATTTGATGCCTTTATTAGAAATGAAATATGTAATTACAAGATAAGGTAATAGATGCCACGTGAAAAGCTTGTGTCCAGTTCATAAGAATTCATTAAGAATGTTTACGTAATTTTGTGTGCGTTTTTGAATGAGAGTTATAATTCATTGCCTAATGTCGTTAGTCAGATCAGCTTGGTAAAATTCTCTTGTATGCATGGTGTTACATGAGGCTGATTTTGGTACAATGATTGTGTGTGTGTGACCACTGTGCAGGTGACCGGTGTGGGACTGATGAAAGGTTACATTTAAATGTCGATGTGAGTGTAGCTCAATTAAGAGCGATACAATTTAAATTGTTCAATATATTTAATATGTGATGGTTAGCTTTGGTGATTGGGTTGAGGTTTAAGAGGAGGACTGAATAGGTTGGTGTGTTTGGGGGTTGTAACTTATTAGGTCTAATCTAAATTTGATCACTCGTTGAAGAACGATATTTTTATTTCATCTACATCTGCATGATTACTCTGCAATTCACATTTAAGTGCTTGGCAGAGGGTTCATCGAACCACAATCATACTATCTCCTTACCATTCCACTCCTGAACAGCGCGCGGGAAAAACAAACACTCAAACATTTCTGTTTGAGCTCTGATATCTCTTATTTTATTTTGATAATTCCTACCTATGTAGGTTGGGCTCAACAAAATATTTTTGCATTCGGAAGAGAAAGTTGGTGACTGAAATTTCGTAAATAGTTCTCGCCGCGACGTAAAACGTCTTTGCTTTAATGACTTCCATCCCAAATCACATATAACATCTGCCACACTCTCCCCCCTATTACGCGATAATACAAAACGAGCTGCCCTTTTTGTACCCTTTCGATGTTCTCCGTCAGTCCCACCTGATAAGGATCCCACACCGCGCAGCAATATTCTAACAGAGGACGAACGAGTGTAGTGTAAGCTGTCTCTTTAGTGGACTTGTTGCATCTTCTAAGTGTCCTGCCAATGAAACGCAACCTTTGGCTCGCCTTCCCCACAATATTATGTATGTGGTCTTTCCAACTGAAGTTGTTCGTAATTTTAACACCCAGGTACTTAGTTGAATTGACAGCCTTGAGAATTGTACTATTTATCGAGTAGTCGAATTCCAACGGATTTCTTTTGGAACTCATGTGAATCACCTCACACTTTTCGTTATTTAGCGTCAACTGCCACCTGCCACACCATACAGCAATCTTTTCTAAATCGCTTTGCAACTGATACTGGTCTTCGGATGACCTTACTAGACGGTAAATTACAGCATCATCCGCGAACAACCAAGAGAACTGCTCAGATTGTCACCCACGTCATTTACATATTTATTCAATTGAAAGAGAAAAAATAATTTTTCTTTGTGAATTCTCTATAGACGAGAACGGAGTTTTTCTTTTATTAAAAGAAAAATTATAAATTATATTTAGGTCTTACAAAGAAGAGATTGTTATTGAGTACTGAATATATAAATTTTTTATATTTACTTCCAGTTACTCATAGGTCCATGGCAAGCTAAAGTACTAGGACTGTGCTTAATATCGACGAGTACCAGATGAATTTTATAATACTATATTAAAAATATTTTTGGTCTTCTAATACACGAGTATGGAGATATCTATAGAAAAGGGGGGTAGGCTCTGATCAGAAAGACTGACGCGTTTCTGCCAGCAGTAAAAAGGCTCTCGGATCAGCTGAATTGTTATGAGGGCGACATGGGTCGGCTGAGGGTGCACTGATGTAAAATGGTCGTTCTGTACCGCATAGGAAAATGAATTGTATCTTTATTAGGACAAGGTGTACGTGGGAATATTGTCATTGGTATGTGTTTAAGTATATAACATTAAATGCACTATCCTCAGTGAGAGGGGTGTGTATGTCGGTGAAATTATTCTACTTGACTCGATGTATGCGTAAGTAAGTATGTTTAATTGTTCAGCGAATATGACTATCTGTGGAAAATGGAATTATGTTCTATTGAGCTGGGTTGTATGTGGGGGCGTAAATGATTGTACTACATTATTATAAGAGGGTGGGTGGCATATAAGTAGGACAACCATCTGTGGGGTGAGGGGGGTGGGGTTATTGCCTACCCAGTGGCAGGAAAGCATTATTATTCTGGTGTTAAAGCCTGGGAAGCCACCTCTTCAGTTGGACAGCTACCATCCAATTAAAGTTTCCAACACCCTCTGCAAACTCCTTGAACACTTCAAGTCGTCAGATGTTTTGGATCCTTGAATCCCGCGACCTTCTGTCATCGGTTCAAGGCGGTTTTCACTGTGGCCGCTCTATGGTGGATAATTTGGTCCACATGGACTCTACTATCCGGCCAGCTTCTGCCCATCGGCCACATCTCACTGCAGTCTTCTTTGACCTGTATAAAGCCTAAGACATCACCCAGCGCCTCCACATCCTCATCAACCTTCACAAATGGAGACTTCAAGGCGCTCTGCCCGTTTTTATCTCTAACTTTCTCTTGTCGCTCTTTCTGGGTCCAAGTTGGTTCCTCCTACAGCAGAAATTGGGGTTCCACCGGGTTCCATGCTGAGCTTCCCTCTCTTTCTCGACGCCATTTTGGACTTCTAGTGGCTGCTGAGCCGACAGTGTCCCCCTCTTTGTACGCTGACGCTTTTTGTATCTACGTCACTTCCTCTGCCATAGAGGCTGCAGAAAATCGTCTGCAAAGGACAATCTACCAGGCGCAATCTTGGGCTCTCTCCCATAGCTTTGTTTGCAGAGGCACAGTCGTGTGTAAAGCATTTCTGCCTTCGTTGTAGAGTCCATCCCCATCCAGACCTGTTCCTCGATGGCCAATCCCTCGAGGTGGTGGACACCCATCACTTCTTAAGTCTGGTCTTCGATGCCCAGTTGACATGGCTCCCTCATTTTCATCAGCTGAAGAGGACTTGCTGGTTACATTTCAATGCACCTGGGGGTGCAGACTGCTCTATCCTCCTGCGTTTATACACATTCCTGGTCTAGTCTCATTTAGACTAAGAGTCCTGTCATTAGTTCTGCGTGACCTTCGACATTACAGATACTAGACCCCATCCACCATTTTGGGATACGACTTGCAACTGGTGCCTTCTGGACAAACCCAATGATTAGCATCTCACACGGGTGGGGAGTCCACTGCTGCTAGTATTGCGCCAACAGCTGATATCTTATGCGGTCTGCGTTCAGTTCCACCTAAGGCACCCTAATTATATTCTCCTTTATCCAGACACTGAGATAAACCTCCCGTGGCAGCGGCCACAATGTGTGTTTACCATGGCTGCCCGCATTCAGTCGCTCTTTTATGAGCTCCAGCACCTCTCTTTACAACCTCTTTTTCCCCGCTCATGCACGTACCCCTCCATAGTGCATCTCTCTGCTACAGCTCTGACTTGAGTTCTCCATCAGTTCAAAGGATTCTGCCCCTCTGGAGCCCCTTCGCCACCAATTCTACTGTCTCCTCAGTTCATTCTAGGGTTCAGATGTGGTTTAAACTGATGGCCGCATGGTTGCTGGTCACACTGGTTATGCTTACGCCTATGTGAACCACACGTAACTTCGTTCCTTGCCAGGTGGCTGCAGTTTTTTTACTGCAGAATTGGTAGCTGTCTTGCATGCACTGGACCATGTATGCTTCTGCTCAGGATTGTCCTTCGTCTGGTAGTGACTCCTCGAGCCGTTCGCAAGCTGTCAGCCAGTGCTTCCCTCTCCACCCATTGGTCGTAACTGTCCAGGACTCTTTCTTTCCTTGATCATTGTGGATGCTCAGTGGTTTTCATTTGTACCCCGTGCCATGTTGGGATCCCTGGCAATGAACTTACCAATCGACTGGCTAAATTGGCTACTAACAAGACATCTCTAGCTCTTGACCTTCACTCAGTATTATGTTGTCAGGTTTTGGGACTTTGGAATGCAGAATGGCCCACTTTCTTCACCGAACAAGCTCGGGGCGATAAAGGATTCTAAAACTACGTGGCATTCCTCCTTATGGTCCTCTCTTAAGGCCTCTGTCGTCCCACATCGGCCATACTTGGCTGACTCACGGTTATCTCCTCCGTCGTGGATCAACGTTGACTGTAGTTCACCTCTTACTGGACTGTCCCAACATAGCCAATCTGCAACGGACTTGAAGCTTTCCTGACTCACTACCCCTGGCGTTAGCTAACAATGCCTCAGCGGCTCATCTAGTTTTACAATTTCTTCGTGTTGGGGTTTTTTATCATTTTATTTAAGGATGGGACATTTAACCTTATCGGTGGGTGGAGGTGATGTCGGGCCAGCTTGGTCCCCCCCACTTCGTCCTGATCGGACTGGCTTTGAACGGCTTGGTCGTTGAACCCTGCCCTCTGCCTACCAACTCCTTTCTTGATGGGTCTTTATCTTGAGTGTTCATCTTGTCTACCTGTGCTTCTTCCTTCAGGCCCGTGTCATTAGTCACTTTCTATCCCTCCTCGCTTCTTCCGCCTTCTTCCTTCCTTCTCTGTCAATAATTTGTAATTTTATGGCCATTTTAGTTCCCTATGAGTGTGAGGTTTTATCGGTTTTAGTTAACTGAAGGTCTGAGGGACTGATGACCGACCAGTCCACCGTCAAATATAGTAAAACTTATACTTACCAAAACCTAAAATCCCTGTGCACAAAAGTTACGAAATTTTGTCCCAAAAATGGAACAGTGGGATAAAATGGGTTGGCGTCTTTCGATTTTAGGTGGTAATGCCTACTCTGTGGACAGCCGTGTCAATACGGACAATACTTCCCGCAGCCACTGCCGCTGCCACTGGCTGTGTCGCCACACTCAGGTTGGAACCAGCCTTCACCATGGCCGCTTCCTGGGAGTTTCCTAGCCACTCTCCCACCTAGCAACATACCAGCTGCCCTGACAGAATTACTCAGTGCTCTCAGAAATTTTGCGAGATAAGCACTCATAACAACGCAATGAAGTAAATGGAAATCACCTTGGATAACATGTTAGATTTTGTGGTGGGATGATCAGTTGCGAAATTTACTGCGTGAGTGGGTGTTCTCGAATGCCGAGGTATGCAGAGACGAGAAAACGTGGACTGCAACTGCTGTCCACAACATTTTATCGTTTGGTGTGTGTCCCTGCAGTGTTATGTTGGCTCTGACCGAGGTGCATGCAGACCATGTAACTTATCGGATAAGATATATGGTGCCTGGGAACTCATGGACTGTCTAGGGTGATTATTTTTTAGATGCCTAGGTGAAATACAAGGAGCATTCAAAAAGAATGGAGGCATAATTACAAGAACCAGTCCGTGTATGTTAGAAGTATTGACCCTGGCTCTTGAGACACTTGGCTGTGACGCAAGGCGGTGAATGGCTGTCTCATAAGATCCCCGGGACTGCGATGTTAAGCAGTTCAGCACTTACAGCTGGACGTTGTCGTCCAAGGTTATTAGTTTGCCGCTCAGAGCCTTTTCAAGGGGACTAAAAATGGTGTAATCACGGGGAGAGGGTCCGGACTGCGTTACTCGCAAACCTTGACCACCCTTCACAAACGATCAAATCAAAACGACCAGGCACTCTCCCCCGTGGGGTCATTCTGCTCCACGACAATGCAAAGCCTCCTGCAGAAATTCAGAGGTTCTCGGCCACCCTCCATATAGTTCGGACCTCTCCCTGTGATTACGCCATTTTTGGTCCCCTCAAAGAGGCTTTGAGGGGCAAACGATTCACCTCGGACGACGTCCAGCTGTACGTGCGCAAATGGTTAACATCGAAGCCCCGGGAATTTTGAGACAGCTATTCACCGCCTTTTCACAGTTGGCCAAGTGTCTCAACAGCCAGGGTCAATACTTCTAACATAAAGTTACTGGTTTCTGTAATTAGGCCCTCGGCTCATTTCTTTTTGAGCGCCCCTTATAATAACTGGAAGGGTACGGCAGTACTCTTGGCGGAAGGCAGAATAACGACGAATACTGGTGACACAGATGTTACAGAAGAGGAGACTGACCATTGAGAATGGTCTGCTCACACGCAATGTTTAAAGCTTTTACCCATATGATGTCGTCAGTTCCTTATCTGCTAAATCTAACGTTGCATTATTCGCCGCCAGACTTTGTGCTACCCGTATGATCAATGGATTCGCACCACATAGAGGCACCGAGGAACTACTATCGTCTACCTGACACCACTTTCCATTAGACAACGCTGCCTGCTGCATAGACAGTGTACGTCTTCCTCAGTCTCAGCCCAGACAACTGAAAATGGGAACTTAATGGCGAGTCCCTTTTGTCAACGGTGACGACGCGATTCTTCACCCAACAGCTAGGTATCTTGTTCTTAATTATCAGACAACAGTATTCTTGGACCCACGTTTAATAGTTAACGTACATTTTATCCTCCATACAGGACAAGCAATGTGCTAAGTACCATATAATTATTTAATTTACTTAAATCACTGAATATAGTTATTATAATGCTCTCAGTTCTGCATTGATGGCTCATCACGGCCGTACTTACTGCATACTTTCTTAATGTATTTCGAACACGTGTATGTTACTCTTGAAAATGCCTACCTATATTTGTTTTGCCGTATGTGTTTTAAGTCCAGATATCGTAAACAGTTCGCAATGAAAGTTACTTAAAACTTCGGTTTTGTTCTAAACCCAAACTCAGTAGGAATTATAAGCTTATTAAGAGTGATATTTCCTTATTGATTTTTCATTTTCTTCTGTTTACATTGAGAAGTATTATCAACATGCGCACTTGTGAGGTATTGCTTGATTTGGCATTGGTCGTTTTCCACCTAGTATGTGCATTTACAGTGGCAGCTCTACCCATTTCCTGGCATAAATGACTAAATATGGTACCACCATTGCACGCAGCTGTTTAGTCACAGAAACGTAAATAAACATTAGTGGGCACGAGTGGTGCAATATCTAGCCGTCTTTCGTATGTGAAAACTATCAGACCCTCAGGAGATTGACACTTTCGCTGGAAGTAATTTACCGCGGACGAGAACAAATATAGCATATTGCGCACAAATTGGCGGAAAGAGCCATTATTGTTAGATGGCACAATTGCCGAACACTTACGCATTGAACATTAATGGATTATATATCGGAGAGTATGATTGAGGAACGATATAAAGTGAAAAGTCCAGAAAAATTAATTGTATAAAAGACAGAATCTTAAAGATGTGTAGTTCACTCACGAAGAACTTGTAAGACAAGGTTTTTTGTCATTGCTCCACAATCCGGGACTCTTACCAGCTAGGGCTAGCCCAGGAAACAGTGGTCTTCCAAAATAAAAAGGGCACACGCTTCAATTAAGGGTTTGTTTAGTACACGTGAAAGCAGTCGGTAAAATGCGCGCTTCAACAGGTTATGAAACGAACTGTCTCAATTTACGAGAGGGGCTTCATCTTTAGTAAAACTATTTACTATCTTTTGTCGAGCGCTATTTGACTCCTATTGGAGTTGCAAGTATGCAGTACTTTGATCTAACCTTAGGTGGTAGGACAATCATTAGAAGCGAAATCCCTGCTGAGTGCAGTTCATTGCCCCAACTACTCTCATTATGCGAACGGACAACATGGAGTGTGATTACCAAGAACAGCGCTGCACGACTAGGTTAATGTTGAAATAGGGAGTAAGCACTGCGTGTACTCACAGGCGATTGGTATCAATGTGTGCACGGTCACGAAAATTGCTCTAGCAACATGACAACGATTATCCCCCTACAAGTCTGAAAACTACGGCTCCCATCACTGAAAAGGGGGAGGGGGGGGGCTAGGGTCTAACGTACTGCCATACCCAATCTATTCTTCTAAATTGGCTCCTTCTGATTACCACCTGTCTGGGGGCTTCGAAGAAACCTTCGCGCAGACATTATTGGGCAGATTTCGAAGAACCGCGAGCAACTGCCCTGTCAAGTCAGAAGAAAATACAATGGTTGTGGCAGTATCTGGACCCTATTTCAGCTAAGGTAACCACTGTTTTAAGATTAGAATGGGGACTGGCATTATCGTGTTGCAAGAGAACTTTGAGTGAGAGTGTACACTCCCCACATAGTGCCACCAATCGCCTGTGAATATCCGCAGTACTTACACCTTTATTTCACAGAAACCACGAGGCGCAGCGCTTACTCGACAATCACGCTCTACGCTGTCCAGTCAGGTAATGACAGCAGTTAGGAAAAATCGGACGCATTGTGCGGGGTTTACACTTCAGTGATCATTCTCGCTCTTACGGTTAGACCTAACGACTACATACTTCAAACTATAATGATGGGTCACATGGCGCACCATCGTTGATGGGAAAAAACGAAGTGTAAATTAATATCGATCTCCCCCTAGTATAACAAAACCAATATTGTACCGAGTGGTTATAATGGAAGTGCAGATATTCTCTGAGGTTCAGTGATGGGTTGTACTTATTGCATGTCACCGAAACTTGGTTGATACTTTAATGCATTAACGTCGAACCGATCTACACTGGAAAAAAAAACAGGTTCGTTTTGGCTACCAGCTTCAAACTGGCCGCGTGAATGCAAGAGAGACGTATAAATACGTTTCCGTATGTAGTGGATTAGGAACGGGCAGAAAATGTCAAAAGTGAGAAAGGCATAGCGCTGATTTTCATCATAAACCGCCGCTTAAACAATTTGTTCAGAATACACACCAGAGCCATGGACGAGATACTGCATCCGTAAAACGACGTGAGAAACAGTTGCTCGCAGCAGTTCCAGCGGAATATGAGGAACGTGTTCCTGTAAACTGATTTTCAGATCAGGCAAAGACCGAAAGTGCCCGAGGTAAAGCGTTAATTTAGATATCCGCAGCACCAAATGTCAAATGCATTCAGATAGTCATGCCGGCCTTGCATCTGGAAGACTTCTGGAGACAAAACAGTCGTAGAAGGTTGCATTAAGCAGATCTTTCACTCCTCGACCGGCGTGAGGTGTTGCCCCAACGTGCATGAAAACTGAGCTCTCGTAGAGAAGGCGTCACAGGCTGTACGACAGGTCTTCGTACTGTCCAGGCTTCACGGTACACCTGGGTGTTTTTTCAAAGAACAGACCGAGATTAAAGATACTTGAGAAGCCACATCACATTACCACATACAGCGAGTGCAGTGGCTCTTCGTGCACAACGCGAGGTTTAACAGTACCCCAAATTCGGCAGTTGTCTATTCCTGTGTTGTAACACGCAGCTCGCCACTCAATAGAATATTGCTCAGCCACATATTACCAACTTCGATCTCTACCAGAAACTGAAGAGTATATACAGAACGTTGTTGTAGATCATTGATGCAGGATCGGGTTACCAATGTAAAGCAGACGTCAAACCTTTTCGTGCTGTTGTCCATCGGATGGATAATTGTGGTGACACTGGACGAGTAGTATCACAAGCTGAGGCGTGTGCTGAGAGATGGGTTACAGCAACAGCAACTTAGTCAGTAACTTCCACCGAATAGAACGCCTTCCTCTTACAGGTGCCACACCAAGCTCTTTCTCACCTGCTTTAAACCATTTTATGGCATCTGGCCTCTTCTCCTAGTCTTCAGTCGATGACTATCTCTCAATACAGCAGTGTAATTGCTGCCGTTCATGTAAAAGTCTCACTAACAGCACACTATCTTCTCGATAGCCACGCAGTATACTCACGTTATCGCTTGTTAGATGACAGCTTGGATGTCATACGGCCCTACAGTGTACAGCGCCGCATTTACACATGATGTGCAAAATTGGAACTAATTTTTTCCGACGTTAATCGGTTTCGCAATAGTACATCTACCAAGTTTCGCTGCCATACAATAATTAGTCCATACTGGACCTCTGAGTAGCTGCACTTAAGTTATAAGTTCCCGATGCAGTAGGTCTGAGGACAGACCACTGACGAAGTTCCAGATCAGTAAAAGGAAACGAGTTTGGTAAAATAATTCCTGATATTAGTAGCTACTTGGATGGTTTAGAAATACCTGAAGTCATAAGACATTTGTTTTGATGTGTGTGGTCTATTATTCGGAAATTTTTTTCGTGCGGTCTGTACTCTGCATCTCGTCGGTGTATAAGTGCCAGTTTACTGATTCAAAGTTCATGGGTACGATCCCTGGTCGGTTCGACAATTTGTCACTTATCACTTCTTTCACCTCTGACAATGATTTTTAATGTGAAAAATGTCACGTTTAACCGTAGTTTGGGTAGCACCTTAATCTGTATGTCCAGTTGTAACTGATTGGGCAAGTGTGTCTAATGATCGAAAGGACGAAGGACGCACTATCACTAGCAGGACTGGGCCCAGTGAAGCACTTAATGCCCTGCAACGCAAGGCAGTCCCGCCATGTGCCGAGACGCGCATTTGAATGCTTTCCTGATCTCGCATAACGAATAAAGTGGGCTCTGTTGATTAAATTTAGATTCATATTCCTACGGAATATTGGTATCTTCGGTACAATTAACACATCGGTGTATTTTGTTTTTCAGTATTAATTTTATTTCGATGTTTCTATCACTAAGTGCAGTATTCCTCGTCAAAGAGAAATCGAAGTGTACAGAGACATTCACAGCCAGATTCCTTACGTATGACCCGGAAGTTGACCTACGAAAATATCACAAGAGATCAGAAAATCTGAACGGTCTCTATTCTTAACAGGGGAGAAATGATACTGAAAACGTCTGTATTAGCAGCAGTTTATGCCTAAGTAGGATGAGAAATCTGAGGAACGAAAGCATGATGTAGTTTCCGTGTTCCAACCAGCAGAACTTGACCGACGACTATTCTCAGCAGCTGTCAAGACCTATTTATTGAGGTCGAAAGCTTACTGAGTACCAATCCAGCCCAGATCAAAGTCTGGACCTTCATTGTCTCACCCAGTGGTTATAACATTCGGATTCAGGCACTGTCTGCTTAGTATCGTCTGTGTTGCTGTCCATTAACTTCGACACGTAATGCTATAGAGATAAAGCGCCACTATCTTAACATGGGGCGAGCAACTGTTTCGAGCAGGAGCGTTGTTTAGTCTGCCCAGCTACGTCACGAGAAGCACCTATTGGTAGTTTCCCAATGTTGCTCCAACCCTTCCGAGGAGCACTTTTAAATAGATGGCAATGCAGCACACTCACGGCTGGGAATGTTGATTTTACACCAAATGTCTTTATCGTTAACGGAATGCTGAAAATAGTGATACGCCCCCTTCGACATCTTAGTGTGGTAATACGTCATTGCAACTCCCCCCTACCCAGCTCCCTTTCCCGCGTAGACAGAACTCTCACCAGTGCTTTCGGTATGTTGTCCGTTTCGTTATGGTTGTCTGCACAATATTCTTGGCTGCTAGCATCGCTTTGGAGGTTGTCCTAGGCAATCTCAAAAAAAAATTTGGACAATTTAAGTTGCAATGTTAACTCATATGATGTATTGAGTGTAGCAATACCTGACCTCATCGTCTTTTTCTTACATAAATTCCGAACCCCTTCCCAGTATGGGGATTGGCTCACGTGATACAGGCCGAGAGAGGAAATCATAATTAAAAGTACACGGACAGAGCATCAGCAGAACATGCTCCATTGTCGTAATTTAAACGACGTATGTCTGTCCAAACCGATTACTCGCTGGGGTGTTCAAACCAATCTTAGGGATGAGCAACATTTCACCTCTTCACTGATCTCTGATCGTTGATACCTTAGCTTCAGCGGCCCGACGTTCAGCAATCTGTCACACTTAAAGAGAATCAAGGGTTCCTAAAATGATTTTGGAGCAACTTACTGGTTGTTAACACTTTTTCCTAACCGATGTGACGCACCGAAAAACCTATAATTAGTTTTCTTAGTCCACCAGCTCAACGTGAGGCTGTAAAGAGATGAAACGACATTCCGAACTGTACGGCTTGGAAACAACTAATATATTGCTGCCAGCCGTTAACCTACCTAATGCTTTGAATTCATTTCCTAATAAGATCGTGATCTGACTTGGCCTTTACAGTTATAGTAGACTAGATCCAGCGTTATCATATATTAAGAACAAAGAGACAGCTTAACTACTGCAGTAAGAGTCGATTGCGTTACTTTTTGTTAAAAATCATATCTCCGAATATTCGTCACTGGTTGCTTTTAAAATTTCTGACAATGTTGCATACGAATATGATCGTGTTTGATACACATACTGGAGCGCCACAAGATATATATATAATTAATAAATGGAATATGCTGTTAGCTAAAGCGCCATGTTCGTTTGTTCAAAATCATTCATCTCCGAAAGTACTTAAGTTGCTTCGAAATTTTGACACAATGTTGCATTCGCATACGTAAGTGTTTGTGTATTCCTGTTTGTAATGTACGTTGTAAATAAACAAATAAATGGGAGAAGTTATTACGAAAAATCTTGAAATATACCTCTTATATAATTGAAATTTGTATAGGTTATTGTTATAAACGTTTAGGCACATAGAGTATGTAGTGAAACGTTGTTAGTAAACGAGAGTTGAATTTGACTATCGACTTCGAACAATACTACTAAACAGGGCATGGACAGCAAGATGGAAGACAATGGGCATATACAGGATAGGAGTAGATGAAGAGTACGGAGAGGACAAGATGCTTCAAGAGAAGCGAAGTAGGTGATGGAGAGAGAGAGAGAGAGAGAGAGAGAGAGAGAGAGAGAGAGAGAGAGAGAGAGAGAGAGAAGAGGAGGAGGAGGAGGAGGAGGAGGAGGAGAGGGGTGACGACGAGATGGACAGAGAGGCGGGGAGAAGGTTAAGTGGCATATCGAATTCCTATACACATTAGAAAACATGTGCTTTCTCGTTTCTTCCTTTTTCACTTAATCAGACTGGGCCACAGTAACGCGTGGCTGAGTATTACCAGTTGATTAATAAATAAGCTCAATGGATTGAAAGTAGGTAAAAAGTACCTAAATAGGCAAAAGTGTCTGCATATTTGACATTTATTACTCGATTGGGACACAGCACTCAATCATGAAAACGCACAATGTAAGTAATCACAGAACTCAAAAAAGTCAATAAATATAACACGTAATTGGGAGAAAACGACAGCGACACAGTATAATGATGGCGCATAGCTGCAGAACACGGAGATTACCTTAGCGGCGGTATGGAGGCGTCACTGATCCGGATGCAGTTGTGATTACGAGTTGCTCTCGTGATTTCAGGTAATTTGATTATCACGACTAGCAAGCACCAAGTTGATTAACTGATGAGTGCAAATGGAAAACGTTCTGCGTGCCAAATCTGACGTTATTCAGGATAACAAAAAATGTACTCACAACACTGACAAGAGTTCTGATTCCACAGAATGAAGTCGCTCACAGCATCATAGCTAAAAATGACACAATAAAAATACTTTATAAAAAACGGTGTAAGGAAACTGTTCTACATCCTAATAAAGTTTTTATAAGTTGATACTTGCAACGAATCAAAAAACAACTAGCCATTGTTAACGAAGCTGTTTGTTTACGCAAACAGCGCCGTTACCGGTTTCGAACTGACACGTTTATCTTAAGACGGCTCTTCATATTTATATTACATTTGTTGTTTTTACATTGTTTGGGAAGAAAAAACGCCAACTACTAATGTAAATTATGACAAACGTAGTATAACCATGAACAGCCGTCTACCCGTTCGAAGCCGGCAACGGTGCTATTTGTGTAAATAAATAGCACTATTAACAATTGCCAACTACTGTTTTCTTCTTTTTA
This sequence comes from Schistocerca cancellata, assembly GCF_023864275.1. NCBI lineage: Eukaryota > Metazoa > Arthropoda > Insecta > Orthoptera > Acrididae > Schistocerca > Schistocerca cancellata. The sequence continues at coordinate 446,093,238 of NC_064631.1, forward strand.
CGAATGAACGTGCATTTTTGTACAGCCAAGGTCTGTTTTCGATAAAATAACAGGAATAATTTTTGTTCCCACTGTCATTAATATCTAGGCACTGCGTTTTATTTGCGATAATACAAATACTGAAATATATAAATAGGCTTTTAACTAGTAGAACTGTGTAGTCAGCAAACTGTATTCCACGATTTTTAACTTCTGGAACTCCTGGAGACACATCTTGGCAAAGGCTATGCGCCGTCTGTTAATGCGCGTTTGAAGCAATTCCTCAATGTTTCGCCCCTTGTCTCAAATCTAAGGTCATGGATCAGAATACCGAAATACGACAGAACTGAAGAGTTTTGTAGGAAAATGACGCTTAGAAAGTTTTCCATTTCCACTCGTCAATGCTTTCTCTGACTACACAGTAATCTTTTACTTAACTTTTTGATGCCTTTAGCACACCGTCTTTAAACATGGCTTCTAAACGGTAGCATCATATGATCTGGAGCAGTGCTGATTTCGTGGAAAAAAGTTAAATGGTAGTCTGAGTGGCCTGTTACTTACGTCTAATGTTTACAAATTACTGCAATAAGGAATCATAACATAATTTTAAGGCGCGTCTTGAAGTAAGCAAATAATTCAAATCTATATAAGAGAACAGTATCCAGAATTAAGGTTAAACGAGGTACCGTTCAGATAATGCTGACTGCTATTCGAATGGCGATTTGAGTCCTTCTTTAAACTCACATTTTTCCTGGTTCTGTTAATTACTTCTGCTGTTTGTAGGTAGGTATCTTCCGTTGAGGAACCAGGTCACCACTAAGAGAATAGTGTTGAACTGTTGTACAGGAGGTCGGAGGTAACAATGAAAGCAATACCTTATCGAAGTATTTTAAAAATCTGACCGTATAAGCATATTATTACATATTTCTTAACATACACATGTGGAAAGGTTTCAATAATATTGTACAGGTCGATGTTCCAGTCACGTTTGGAAAACATTGTTACAGTGGCTGCCATGACACGTAAAAGCAAAACACCGTTTACAGACGCCACAGATACAAACGAAACCTGACGTAATTTACTGCTTTTGTTAACAATGTACGTACAAATTTTCTTCCTTATAATATTAATAAAACGTAGCTTTTTGTCTCCCCTAGGATTCAAGAAGTTAGTGGACGAATCCCCACGTGTATCGCAGACACTCAGCATTCGTCTGGAGATCGACTGTCAGCCACTGAAGGAGCATCTTGACGACAAAAGAACGCAGGTCCCAGTGAGGCAGAGCTGTTCCTGTGGAAGATGTGTAAAACATCAGGTTTAGAAGAAACTGGCCAACAGCGCAGAGGGACCTGCTTTTCGTAGCCAACAAACTGAGGTCATTTTCAGAGTTCTGTGGAGGCCGCCCATATAAGTTAGGCTGCCGCCAGGGCTAACTACTTCTAACGGCCAGAACCGCTTTTTGACTCGTCTCTGGCCAATTCACCCACCAAGAACCCTTCAAACTTAGCACAAAAGGCTCCCTTACAACGTAAACCGCCAACTCGGCGGAAACTGCAAACGTCTAAATCTATTGGAGTTACAGCTACTAAAGTTACCGGCAATATCTCATTACAGAGCATCATTACTGTCTACTTGGCATTTCCCGACTGTCCTAGTAACTCACGTAAAATCTCAAACTAATGAAAGTACAAATTAACTGAAGAGTGGAAACATCAAACGTTCCAAGCGCCACGTTTTTCAAAACGCGTGTTTAGTGCTATTGCGTTCTTGGTTCTACGGTTAAAGTTCTGATGTTTCAGGTGCCAAATGACGGAGAGAACGTTTCAGACACTCACTAATAGATGGCGTATGGTGTTCATGTGAATCAGCATTTCCCTCTGGAGTTCAGAGCAATCTACGTCTACATCCACACGTTTACTCTGCAATTCACAATCAGGTGGCTGGCAGTGAGTTCATCAACCACTTTCAAACTACTTCTCTACCGTTCCACTCTCGAAAAGAGCCCTTGAAAAACGAACACTTAAATATTTCCGTGTAAGCTCTGGTTTCACTTATTTTATTCGATCATTTCTACCTATAAAGGTCGGCGTCAACAACGTACCTTCACACTGAGGAGAAAGTTGCTGACTGAGGTTTCATGAGAGCGCTCTACCGCAGCGAAAATGCCTTTGTTTTCATAAATCCCACAGTAATTTGTGTATAACCTCCGCGTCACTCTCTCCACCATTTCGCGATAGTACGAAACGAGTTGCACTTCCTTGAACTTTTTAGATATCCTCCGTCAGTCCTGCCTGATGCAGATGCTTAGAATCCTAATCCATTTAGATAGCACACAAGGTTTTGGTGAGTGAGCACAGCTTTTTTTCAGCTGCAAAAGAGATTTTGCTATTATACAGAACCAAGAAAAGATAAGCAGGGCCCTTCTTTAGCAATATTTACAAAAGGCTGTTGACACAGCGGTTCCAATGTATGAAACTGACATCTTGGAATTTTAATAAAAATTCCTAATGTGAAAAATAAGTTTGGAAAAATGTCAGCGTACTGAAAAGAGGAAAGCCCATGTCTGACGTATGTCATGGCGCATTTCATCTGAAAGATCAGCCATGTTTATCAACTGTAAAACAAACAGACCTATTAAATTTTTGCCTGTTCAACAACACATGGAATTCTGCTGTCAACTTTGCAACATCTAATTCAAAGAAAGAGTTGTGCAAGGAACCCAGGTTAATGCTGAGGTTTTTTCTTGAAATTAATTTTGTTACTCTCTCGTAAGAAATTGAAGAGATATGAGAAACGGCTTTTGCAGACCACAATTCTAATATTCAGAACTCTACCGCTGTACTTCAGTACTTCAATCACCACAAATAAAGCGGACCACAGTTTAAGTGATATTTGAAATGAAACATGTCTTAACACTTAGAACGAGCAAGTTCCCTGAATATCAACAAGAAGTTTAAAATAAATTATTTACTTTCTAATTTGTCTCTTAAGTTTTTGCAGTGATGAGATGAGCAATATAATTGTGTGGTATAAAAATACATTCTTAATATTTTACGATACAAATAAATTCTGTACAAAAATAGATGGCTTTTAATTTCCTCCTCCTGACAAATGTAAGATTTGGCACTTCGAACGTTCCTTCGCTTCATACAAGACTATCTTTGCTAGCCTCAGAGACTAGCTGTCACCAGTCACACGTTGATGTGGCTCAGTCTGGCTAAATGGGAAAAGAAAAGAGAAAAGACACGTTTCTATTACGGATGGTAAAAGGAGATATATATTTTAATCTTTCTCTACCCTGCCTCTAACCCCCCACCACTCTCTTCGCCCATCTCCTTCCCCTTCCCCATCTCCTTCCCCTTCCTCATCTCCTTCCCCTTCCTCATCTCCTTCCCCTTCCCCATCTCCTTCCCCTTCCCCTTCCCCATCTCCTTCCCCTTCCCCTTCCCCATCTCCTTCCCCTTCCCCTTCCCCATCTCCTTCCCCTTCCCCTTCCCCATCTCCTTCCCCTTCCCCTTCCCCATCTCCTTCCCCTTCCCCTTCCCCTTCCCCATCTCCTTCCCCTTCCCCTTCCCCATCCCCTTCCCCTTCCCCATCCCCTTCCCCTTCCCCATCTCCTTCCCCTTCCCCTTCCCCTTCCCCATCTCCTTCCCCTTCCCCTTCCCCTTCCCCATCTCCTTCCCCTTCCCCTTCCCCTTCCCCATCTCCTTCCCCTTCCCCTTCCCCTTCCCCATCTCCTTCCCCTTCCCCTTCCCCTTCCCCATCTCCTTCCCCTTCCCCTTCCCCTTCCCCATCTCCTTCCCCTTCCCCTTCCCCATCTCCTTCCACTTCCCCTTCCCCTTCCACATCTCCTTCCACTTCCCCTTCCCCTTCCCCATCTCCTTCCACTTCCCCTTCCCCTTCCCCATCTCCTTCCACTTCCCCTTCCCCTTCTCCTTCCCCTTCCCCTTCCCCTTCCCCATCTCCTTCCACTTCCCCTTCCCCATCTCCTTCCACTTCCCCTTCCCCATCTCCTTCCACTTCCCCTTCCCCATCTCCTTCCACTTCCCCTTCCCCTTCCCCATCTCCCATCTCCGTCCATCGCTTCGGCCCACCTACCTCAGTCCATTTCTCTCTTCCCCCTCTCTCTGCACCTCCCCACTGCTCCCTCTCTCTAAAAATGGTTTAAATGGCTCTGAGCACTATGGGACTCAACATCTTAGGTCATCAGTCCCCTAGAACTTAGAACTACTTAAACCTAACTAACCTAAGGACATCACACACACACCCATGCCCGAGGCAGGATTCGAACCTGCGACCGTAGCAGTCCCGCGGTTCCGGACTGCAGCGCCAGAACCGCTAGACCACCGCGGCCGGCCCCCCTCCCTCCCTATCTCTGTCTACCATTTAATCCTCCCTTTCTCTCTGTCTTCTCATCCCTCTCTTTCCGTCTCCTCTGGCTACCTCTTTGTGACCATCTCCATCTTTTCTTCAACCCCCCCTGTCCATCTCCCGTTACCTCCACTCCCCCCCCCCGCCCCTAACTCACTTACCTCGAGCATTGTGTGGGTGTTGTGTGCTGTCCTTAGGTTAGTTAGGTTTAAGTAGTTCTAAGTTCTAGGGGACTGATGACCATAGATGTTAAGTCCCATAGTGCTCAGAGCCATTCGAGCATTGTTCATTGGTCTTGCAAATGAAGATTCTGTAGCAATATTCTAAACAGAAACCGATACGCAATAAATACTACTTTCCTGTTTAACGTCGTTTCAATCTCATGCATTTTGTGTCCAAATGTGCATAGCGCGTAAAAATGTGGAGTACGACGGTGAGGCTTTTGAGATTGATGAAAACGTTATATACATACAGATCAAGGAACGTTTTAAATAACCCCGGTTCCCTGAAGTCCTGAAAATAGACGTTGTCTGCGTCTGTGGATAGTGTATCACACAGTCCCAACCAAAAAACCATGCATGAGCAGCGCCTGTTAGATGGAGGAGGTCCGACAGCCGATCAGTTCCAGTCATTCCACCAGGAAAATGGTACACGGCTCGTGTTGTCTGCAGTCAAACCATGCCTAGACGGTAAATACCGCGGTTCGCTCGCATCCGCATTGTTACTTTGTGCCAGGAAGGGCTCTCAACAAGGGAAATGTCCAGGCGTCAGAGTGAACCAAAGCGATGTTGTAGGGAGATGGAGGAGATACAGAGAGACAGAAACTGTCGATGACGTTCTTCGTTCAGGCTGCCCAAGAGCTACTACTGCAGAGGATGACCACTACCTACGGATCATGGCTCGAAAGAACCCTGACAGCAACTCCACTATGTTCGATAATGTTTTTAGTGCAGCCACAGGACGTCACGATTCAAACTTTGCGCAATAGGATGCATGATGCGCAACTACACTCCCGACGTCCATGGCGAAATCCATCTTTGCAATCACGACACCATGTAGCGCGGTGCAGATGGGCCCAACAACACGCCGAATGAACTGCTCAGGTTTAGCATCACGCTCTCTCCACCGATGGGTGTCGCACTCTCATATGCCTTCAATCGGACAGTTGTAGGAGACGTGTTTGGAGGCAATCTGGTGAGGCTTAACGCCTTAGACACACAGTCCAGCGAGTATAGCAAGTTGGAGGTTCCCTGATACTTGGGGTGGCGTTATGTGGGGCCGACGTACGCCGCTGGTGGTCATGGAAGACATCAATACAAGAGGATACATTCATTTGTATTACAGGTACCAGTATGTACAGCAATCTGGACCACCACCTGTGAAGGTCTCGCTGTATGTTGGTACAACCTGCGATGTATGTTTTTCGTGGGCAATAAAAAGGGCTGAAATGATGTTCATGTTGATCTCTATTCCAATTTTTTACAGGTTCCGGAACTCTCGGAACCGAGGTGATGCAAAATTTTTTTTCATATGTGTATATGCAATGTCCGTTAGTCTTTAGTAGAAACCTGATGTAAATTTTTCAGATCTTGCGAGATTTTTTTTATAATAAAGTTTCTGATTCACATTAGTACTCATGTATTATACAAAATACACTCGTATTCAGTTGCAATATTGCGTAAAAATTTCGTAGAAGTCGGTGAAGATTTTACGGAAATCTACGATGTTGTACAAAAGAACATTTATATTTCTATGTATGTAAAAAAAATACAACTTCACTGTGGTTGGAAGCTGCAGCAACCAGTTTCGAATAACTTCAAAATAAAAACAATCTTTGCTGCAAAGTTAAATCATTAATGCCGCGTTTCACACTTCAAGGATTGTGACTGAAGTTAAGCGAATTATGTTAAAAGGCGGAGCTTATTAATGACCTTATTTTCTCGTTGGGTACCTTGCCTTTTTGTATTCTGTAACTTACATTTCTTAGTTTTAATGACTAAAAATAGGTCTTTATCTTAATTTCGTAATAGTTACGGCCGCCCTGATCCTGACGCCTCGATGTTTGGGTGCTGTTCTCGTATCTTAAGCTTTACACACACTTTAAATTGTAATCATCTTACTCCGTACGAGAGGTTCAATAACACTGTTTGCCACAATCTTACCTACTTTGTCTGAATTACATTGGAATACATTAAAATACACTTGGTTTCATGTGACTGCAGTGGTTTGCTTACATGTATCTCAATTTGTGTTTATGTAGTTTTAGTATTTCGTAAATGCGCCTCATGCCGATCATGTGCGCCATCTCGACACCTCTTAACGTACTATATCCGATGTTTGCTACGTCATCTCCCATAGTAATATTTTTGTGCGTGCGAAGCGGTCATTGTGCCGTATGTGGCTCATACCGTTTTTATTTTGTAATCGTAGCCCTATTTTGAACGACTTTAGCGAAGTCAATTGGTGTGCTCAAGGTAACGTGTGACAGTCGAAGTTTTTCCATCCCCTTCTTGTAGTTTATTTATGATACAATGGCGGTTTTCTTTTGTTTTAACTAGGTCTCTTTTGTATTTTGTATTGTTTTATGACCGTTGCGTTCATTTTCCATTTTATGCGGCTCTATGACAATTATCAACATTTAAGTAAGTTTCCATTACTTTTAGTTCATTTTACTTGCGCAGTCGTACAAGTTAGAACCATGCACTTTCCTGTATTTCTTTGTGGCTTATTGAGGTCTTGTTTTCGTAGATAATCTGATGGTGTTCCAAAAGGATGAAACACACCATTGATATTGACTTCTCAATGAGGACTTCTTAAAATAAACTTTTTATGTGCATAAATATAAAGGTACCGTGTGACTTCAATAACATGAAGCTTCTCATAGAGGCCCATTCCAGGCTCTAATTGTGGCAGGTAAGCGAGATTTGGTACATGGTCTCAGAATCTAATGTAGCAGCGACTTGCGCTTGAAAAAAAGTTAGTTCCAATTTTGGCATTCTGGTACAAATATGGCACTATGAATACAGAAAGACGAATAAAAGTATTTCCAAGTGTAACGGATTAGGAACACAACGTGGACAGAAAGGTCAAACAAGTGAGAGGCATAACGTTGACTTTAATATTAACCGCCACTCAGTTATTTCAATATGGACATAGGAGTCGTTGACGAGATGCTGTAAAGCGCCAGATTTGGAACTGATAGCAGCATAAATAGGTTTGACATTGAAACTTCCTGGCAGATTAAAACTGTGCCGGGCCGAGACTCGAACTCGGGACCTTTGCCTTTCGCGGGCAAATGCTCTACCAACTGAGCTACCCAAGCACGACTCACGCACCATCCGTGTGGATGAGTCGTGCTTGGGTAGCTCAGTTGGTAGAGCATTTGCCCGCGAAAGGCAAAGGTCCCGAGTTCGAGTCTCGGCCCGGCACACAGTTTTAATCTGCCAGGAAGTCTCATATCAGCGCACAATCCGCTGCAGTGCGAAAATCTCGTTCAGGTTTCACATTACTGCATTAACATATCTACCAAGCTTCGTTGCCATACGATGTCTGACGCCCACACTGGACCTTCGTGAGAAGCTGAACATTACTTATAACTACCTGGTGCATGGCAAGTTACCTGAAAAAGTGTCGTGGTGTTGCAAAATTATTACTTTACCCACGAAAGTCTGGTGATGGTGTAATAGTATTTCGGCAGCAAACTGTAGGGGCTAATTGCGTAAGGGCCGTAATAAATTGTTTTCTCCTGCTGGTTACAGCTTCCAGGTGGCCAGCTTGGAGCCGGCACCTGCGAGTTTCCGGACATTCAGACGGCCGGCCGGGGTGTTTTAACGAGGTCGCAGCCGCAGCAGTGCCCTGTACAGCGGGCCGGCTCGCAGCTCATTAGCCGGCGGCGCACACGGCGGACACAGTCGGCGCCAGCACACACACGCGGCGCGACTGCTGAAGAGCCGCGCAAACAGCCGGCTCCGCCCCGCTATGCCCTGCCCAGCTCTCCAAACACCAGCCACTTCCCGGCCCGGCCTGGCCTCACACAAGCGCAGATTGCGTGACCCACAACGGTTTTACGTAGTATACGAAGGCGACTCTCACAACTGGATGTCTACAATCGCACACGCACAGAACTTGTGCGAGCACACGAGCTCTTTTCGAAACCTCATTGCCGGCCACGGTGGCCGAGCGGTTCTAGGCGCTTCAGTCCGCGTGACTGCTGCGGTCGCAGGTTCGAATCCTCCCTCGGGAATGGATGTGTGTGATGTCCTTAGGTTAGTTAGGTTTAAGTAGTTCCATGTTCTAGTGGACCGATGACCTCAGATGTTAAGTCCCATATTGGTCACAAGGGAACCTCCCCATCGCACCCCCCTCAGATTTAGTTATAAGTTGGCACAGTGGATAGGCCTTGAAATACTGAACACAGATCAATCGAGACAACAGAAAGATGTTGTGTGAAACTATGAAAAAAATGAGCAAAATATACAAATTGAGTTGTCCATGTGCACGATAGGCAACATCAAGGATAGTGTGAGTTCAGGAGCGCCGTGGTCCCGTGGTTAGCGTGAGCAGCTGGGAAACGAGGTGTCATTGGTTCAAGTCTTCCCTCGAGTGAAACTTTTACTTTCTTTATTTTCGCGAAGTTATGATCTGTAATTTCGTTCATTGACGTCTCTGTTCACTGTAATAAGTTGTGTGTCTGTTTTGCGACCGCACCGCAAAACCGTGCGATTAGTAGTCTAAGGGTCCGAAAACATTTGATCGCAACCGATTCCTCCACAGGAAATCACGTCTGACAACTGGTGACGGCATGTGCGTCACATGACAGGAATATGTTGTCGACCCACATAACTATTACACTTGGCGAATGGGTAAAAAGATTCTTCTACCTTGCCCGATTTAGGT